>NC_139840.1:351483-371483 GCF_963691815.1 Echiichthys vipera | reverse complement strand
GGAGCTGAGGCTGTAGAGCTCTGGTTCCGTCCTGTTCTCCGTGGTGTTCTCTGTGGTGTTCTCCGTGGTGTTCTCTGTGGTGTTCTCTGTGTTCTCCGTGGTGTTCTCCGTGGTGTTCTCCGTGGTGTTCTCTGTGGTGTTCTCTGTGGTGTTCTCTGTGTTCTCTGTGGTGTTCTCTGTGGTGTTCTCCGTGGTGTTCTCTGTGGTGTTCTCCATGGTGTTCTCTGTGGTGTTCTCCGTGGTGTTCTCTGTGGTGTTCTCTGTGGTGTTCTCTGTGGTGTTCTCCGTGGTGTTCTCTGTGGTGTTCTCCATGGTGTTCTCTGTGGTGTTCTCCGTGGTGTTCTCTGTGGTGTTCTCTGTGGTGTTCTCTGTGGTGTTCTCCGTGGTGTTCTCCGTGGTGTTCTCCGTGGTGTTCTCTGTGGTGTTCTCTGTGTTCTCCGTCATGTTCTCTGTGGTGTTCTCTGTGGTGTTCTCCGTGGTGTTCTCCGTCATGTTCTCCGTGGTGTTCTCTGTGGTGTTCTCTGTGGTGTTCTCTGTGGTGTTCTCCGTGGTGTTCTCTGTGTTCTCTGTGGTGTTCTCCGTGGTGTTCTCTGTGGTGTTCTCTGTGGTGTTCTCTGTGGTGTTCTCCGTGGTGTTCTCCGTGGTGTTCTCTGTGGTGTTCTCTGTGGTGTTCTCTGTGTTCTCTGTGGTGTTCTCTGTGGTGTTCTCTGTGGTGTTCTCTGTGGTGTTCTCCGTGGTGTTCTCCGTGGTGTTCTCTGTGGTGTTCTCTGTGTTCTCCGTCATGTTCTCTGTGGTGTTCTCTGTGGTGTTCTCCGTGGTGTTCTCCGTCATGTTCTCCGTGGTGTTCTCTGTGGTGTTCTCTGTGGCGTTCTCCGTGGTGTTCTCTGTGGTGTTCTCTGTGGTGTTCTCCGTGATGTTCTCCGTGGTGTTCTCTGTGGTGTTCTCCGTGTTCTCTGTGGTGTTCTCTGTGGTGTTCTCTGTGGTGTTCTCCGTGGTGTTCTCCGTCATGTTCTCCGTGGTGTTCTCCGTGGTGTTCTCTGTGGTGTTCTCTGTGGTGTTCTCCGTGGTGTTCTCCGTGGTGTTCTCTGTGTTCTCTGTGTTCTCTGTGGTGTTCTCTGTGGTGTTCTCCGTGGTGTTCTCTGTGGTGTTCTCTGTGGTGTTCTCTGTGGTGTTCTCCGTGGTGTTCTCCGTGGTGTTCTCTGTGGTGTTCTCTGTGGTGTTCTCCGTGGTGTTCTCCGTGGTGTTCTCTGTGGTGTTCTCCGTGGTGTTCTCCGTGGTGTTCTCTGTGGTGTTCTCCGTGGTGTTCTCCGTGGTGTTCTCTGTGGTGTTCTCTGTGTTCTCTGTGGTGTTCTCTGTGGTGTTCTCCGTGGTGTTCTCTGTGGTGTTCTCTGTGGTGTTCTCCGTGGTGTTCTCTGTGGTGTTCTCTGTGGTGTTCTCTGTGTTCTCTGTGGTGTTCTCCGTGGTGTTCTCTGTGGTGTTCTGCGTGGTGTTCTCTGTGTTCTCTGTGGTGTTCTCCGTGGTGTTCTCTGTGGTGTTCTCTGTGGTGTTCTCTGTGTTCTCTGTGGTGTTCTCCGTGGTGTTCTCTGTGGTGTTCTCTGTGGTGTTCTCCGTGGTGTTCTCTGTGTTCTCTGTGGTGTTCTCTGTGGTGTTCTCTGTGGTGTTCTCTGTGGTGTTCTCCGTGGTGTTCTCTGTGGTGTTCTCTGTGGTGTTCTCTGTGGTGTTCTCTGTGGTGTTCTCCGTGGTGTTCTCTGTGGTGTTCTCTGTGGTGTTCTCTGTGGTGTTCTCTGTGGTGTTCTCTGTGGTGTTCTCCGTGGTGTTCTCTGTGGTGTTCTCCGTGGTGTTCTCCGTCCTGTTCTCCGTGGTGTTCTCTGTGGTGTTCTCCGTGGTGTTCCTGATCTGTGGTTTGTGTGTTTCAGTGCTGACGACCTGAAGAGGAAACAGCTGCTTCTTTAAACTTGATTCATCATTAAAGTTCTTTTAGTGTCGTTGGCGTTTGTGTCGCATTATTTCAGCCAAACCCAGATCAGGGATCAAACCGGGATCCTCCGCTTCTCCTGGGGATCCAGCTGCAGGTGTGTTCCCATGGAGACGTGTTGTGTTCCTGATGTGCTTTGGTCTGCTCTCTGAGCTAATGTGGTCTCTGGTCTGGTCTGGTCTGGTCTGGTCTGATGTGGTCTGGTCTGATGTGGTCTGGTCTGGTCTGATGTGGTCTGGTCTGATGTGGTCTGGTCTGGTCTGATGTGGTCTCTGGTCTGGTCTGGTCTGGTCCGGTCTGGTCTGATGTGGTCTCTGGTCTGGTCTGGTCTGATGTGGTCTCTGGTCTGATGTGGTCTCTGGTCTGGTCTGGTCTGATGTGGTCTGGTCTGGTCTGGTCTGGTCTGGTCTGGTGTGGTCTGGTCTGGTCTGGTCTGGTCTGGTCTGGTCTGGTCTGGTGTGGTCTGGTCTGGTCTGGTCTGGTCTGATGTGGTCTGGTCTGATGTGGTCTGGTCTGGTCTGGTCTGGTCTGGTCTGGTGTGGTCTGGTGTGGTCTGGTCTGGTGTGGTCTGGTCTGGTCTGGTCTGGTCTGGTCTGGTGTGGTCTGGTGTGGTCTGGTCTGGTGTGGTCTGGTCTGGTCTGGTCTGATGTGGTCTGGTCTGATGTGGTCTGGTCTGGTCTGGTCTGGTCTGGTCTGGTTTAGTCTGGTCTGGTCTGGTCTGGTCTGGTCTGGTCTGATGTGGTCTGGTCTGGTCTGGTCTGGTCTGGTCTGGTCTGCGTCACAGAAGAGACTCAAAGAAGAACAACCAGATAAATAAATGATTTAATAGAATTTCTCTCTTTTCAAAAACTGTCACTGACACAGAAGAGCCCCCCCCCCCCCCCCACTCCCCCCCCCCCCCCACAGACGGGCCCGGGCTCCGGTCCGGTGCTGGTCCCACACCCTCAGGACCAGGAGGAACCAGAGGAACCAGAGGAACCAGAGGAACCAGAGCAGTAAAAGAGGCACGATGATGAGAAGCCGACACAGAAACTGATCTAAAACAAATTAAAGTTAAAGTCCTCACTGACACTCGCCGTCTCCATGGCAACAGAAAACAAAAAACATGAACTATCAGCGTCCGTTTGGTCCTGCAGGGTCTGGTCCTGCAGGGTCCAGTCCTGCAGGGTCTGGTCCTGCAGGGTCCAGTCCTGCAGGGTCCGGTCCTGCAGAGCAGCTAGCGGCGGTAAACTCCAAAGGCCACCAGGCTGAGGAAGATGGTGACGCCCACCAGCGAGGCGGTGGCGGGGGCGGTGAAGAACTGCCGGTACTGGATCTGACAGTACCACAGCACGGACAGCATGAGGACCAGCAGGGGGACCATCAGGCTGCCCACGTTCAGAGCCACCTGCACCTGGTCGGCGGGCCGCGGCCCCCCCGCCGCCCCTCGGCCGGCGTGCTGGGAGATGTGGCAGTGCAGGACGCAGTTATGGGCCAGGTTCAGAGAGGCCAGAGTCTGGGCGTCGTCCTGCAGCAGCTGCCCCTGATAGATCAGCCGCACCTGCTGCTCCTGGCCCGCAAAGTAGGTCCTGGAGGGGTCAGGGGGCAGGGGTCAGAGGTCAGAGGGCAGAGGGCAGAGGGCAGGACCAAACACCACGACAACAATCAGAACAACAACAGCGATCACAGTGTTACAGTATTGTATTTGTGTTGTGTTACAGTAGTGTTACAGTAGTGTTACAGTGTTGTTGTAGTGGTGTTACAGTGTTGTTGCTGTGATGTTGTGTTACAGTGATGTTGTAGTGTTGTTGTGTTACAGTAGTGTTACAGTGTTGTTACAGTGATGTTGCTGTGATGTTGTGTTACAGTGTTGCTGTAGTGGTGTTGTGTTACCGTTTGATGTATCCGATGGTGTCCTGTGGTGTCACCTGGGCCGTTCTCTCGGTGTCGTTGAGAAACTTCAGTCTGACCACCATGTTCCTGTGGGAGGACGGAGACTCTCCTCCTCCTGCTCCTCCCTCTCCTCCTCCTCCTCCTCCTCCTCCTCCTCCTCCTCCCTCTCCTCCTCCTCCTCCTGCTCCTCCTCTGCTCCTCACCCCATCTCCTCCAGCCTCCCCCCCTCCTGCCCCCTCCCCCTTCTCCTCCTGCGTGGAGGTGTCGGGGGGCGGAGCTTCAGTCACAGAGCTGTCACTCACCGAGCTGGACGGCGAGGAGGAGGTGGCGTTGGCGGTGGAGGGGAGTCTGTCCTGGTAGGCGGGGGCAGTCTGCAGCGAGGGGGCGGGGCCTGGGGCGGACGTGAACAGGTGCTCCGGGGGCTCGGCGGTGCGGGTGGAGACCCAGGCGAGCAGCAGCACCACGAGGAGCAGCAGGGAGCCGAACAACAGCGTCACCTCGTCTCCCACGCCTTCAATCAGAGCCATCGCCCACGGCAACGCCCGCTGAGGTCAACAAGGGGGCGGGCTTAGCATCAAGGGGTCACACCACCTGTTCACAGGACAGGACACTTTAGCACACGTTTATGCTCCTAGAGGACACTTTAACACACGTTTATGCTCCTAGAGGACACTTTAACACACGTTTATGCTCCTAGAGGACACTTTAACACACGCTTATGCTCCTAGAGGACACTTTAGCACACGTTTATGCTCCTAGAGGACACTTTAACACACGTTTATGCTCCTAGAGGACACTTTAGCACACGTTTATGCTCCTAGAGGACACTTTAGCACACGTTTATGCTCCTAGAGGACACTTTAACACACGTTTATGCTCCTAGAGGACACTTTAGCACACGTTTATGCTCCTAGAGGACACTTTAGCACACGTTTATGCTCCTAGAGGACACTTTAGCACACGTTTATGCTCCTAGAGGACACTTTAGCACACGTTTATGCTCCTAGAGGACACTTTAACACACGTTTATGCTCCTAGAGGACACTTTAGCACACGTTTATGCTCCTAGAGGACACTTTAACACACGTTTATGTTCCTAGAGGACACTTTAACACACGTTTATGCTCCTAGAGGACACTTTAGCACAGGTTTATGCTCCTAGAGGACACTTTAGCACACGTTTATGCTCCTAGAGGACACTTTAACACACGTTTATGCTCCTAGAAGACACTTTAGCACACGTTTATGCTCCTACACTTTAACACACGTTTATGCTCCTAGAGGACACTTTAACACATGTTTATGTTCCTAGAGGACACTTTAGCACACGTTTATGCTCCTAGAGGACACTTTAGCACACGTTTATGCTCCTAGAGGACACTTTAGCACACGTTTATGCTCCTAGAGGACACTTTAGCACACGTTTATGCTCCTAGAGGACACTTTAACACACGTTTATGCTCCTAGAGGACACTTTAACACACGTTTATGCTCCTAGAGGACACTTTAACACACGTTTATGCTCCTAGAGGACACTTTAGCACACGTTTATGCTCCTAGAGGACACTTTAACACACGTTTATGCTCCTAGAGGACACTTTAACACACGTTTATGCTCCTAGAGGACACTTTAACACACGTTTATGCTCCTAGAGGACACTTTAACACACGTTTATGCTCCTACAGGACACTTTAGCACACGTTTATGCTCCTAGAGGACACTTTAACACACGTTTATGCTCCTAGAGGACACTTTAGCACACGTTTATGCTCCTAGAGGACACTTTAGCACACGTTTATGCTCCTAGAGGACACTTTAGCACACGTTTATGCTCCTAGAGGACACTTTAGCACACGTTTATGCTCCTAGAGGACACTTTAACACACGTTTATGCTCCTAGAGGACACTTTAGCACACGTTTATGCTCCTAGAGGACACTTTAACACACGTTTATGCTCCTAGAGGACACTTTAGCACACGTTTATGCTCCTAGAGGACACTTTAACACACGTTTATGCTCCTAGAGGACACTTTAACACACGTTTATGCTCCTAGAGGACACTTTAGCACAGGTTTATGCTCCTAGAGGACACTTTAGCACACGTTTATGCTCCTAGAGGACACTTTAACACACGTTTATGCTCCTAGAGGACACTTTAGCACACGTTTATGCTCCTACACTTTAACACACGTTTATGCTCCTAGAGGACACTTTAACACACGTTTATGCTCCTAGAGGACACTTTAGCACACGTTTATGCTCCTAGAGGACACTTTAACACACGTTTATGCTCCTAGAGGACACTTTAGCACACGTTTATGCTCCTAGAGGACACTTTAGCACACGTTTATGCTCCTAGAGGACACTTTAACACACGTTTATGCTCCTAGAGGACACTTTAACACACGTTTATGCTCCTAGAGGACACTTTAGCACACGTTTATACTCCTAGAGGACACTTTAACACACGTTTATGCTCCTAGAGGACACTTTAACACACGTTTATGCTCCTACACTTTAACAGACGTTTATGCTCCTAGAGGACACTTTAACACACGTTTATGCTCCTAGAGGACACTTTAACACACGTTTATGCTCCTAGAGGACACTTTAACACACGTTTATGCTCCTAGAGGACACTTTAACACACGTTTATGCTCCTAGAGGACACTTTAGCACACGTTTATGCTCCTAGAGGACACTTTAACACACGTTTATGCTCCTAGAGGACACTTTAACACACGTTTATGCTCCTAGAGGACACTTTAACACACGTTTATGCTCCTAGAGGACACTTTAACACACGTTTATGCTCCTAGAGGACACTTTAACACACGTTTATGCTCCTAGAGGACACTTTAGCACACGTTTATGCTCCTAGAGGACACTTTAACACACGTTTATGCTCCTAGAGGACACTTTAACACACGTTTATGCTCCTAGAGGACACTTTAACACACGTTTATGCTCCTAGAGGACACTTTAACACACGTTTATGCTCCTAGAGGACACTTTAACACACGTTTATGCTCCTAGAGGACACTTTAACACACGTTTATGCTCCTAGAGGACACTTTAACACACGTTTATAATGTAGCAGTAAAGTAGTAAAGTGTGTATTAGTACTGTAGTACTAACACACACTGATACTTTGCTGCACTGCTGTCGATTGAGATTCATGTTGATGCTACAACTCTGAGCTAACTGTTAGCAGCCGACAGGAAGTGTGCTAAGCTACGTGCTAACAGCTGTTAGCAGCGCCGGCCGTGAGCTCGTGAGTGAAAGAAGTGAAAGAAGAGAGAGATGGAGAAGAAGAAGAAGAAACTTACTGTGGAGCAGAGGCGTCACATCACACACTGTTAGCCTGCAGGCTAACCATGCTAACCTCTTCCGGCTGCTGCTGCTGCTGCTTCTTCTTCTGTGGTGCTGACGTAGCAGTGACGCGGCGGGGACGCTCTGCTTCCGCCTGCTGGACAGCGAAGTAACTATTTTTATTTATTTATTTATTTTAGATTTATTTATTATATTTAAATCACTAAGTAACCATCTGTTATTATTTATTATTATTATTTATTATTATTATTATTTATTATTATTATTTATTATTATTATTTATTATTTAGTGTATTATCAGGTGTGTTATCAGGTGTGTTATCAGGTGTATTATCAGGTGTTATCAGGTGTTATCAGGTGTGTTATCAGGTGTGTTATCAGGTGTGTTATCAGGTGTGTTATCAGGTGTATTATCAGGTGTGTTATCAGGTGTTATCAGGTGTGTTATCAGGTGTTATCAGGTGTATTATCAGGTATTATCAGGTGTGTTATCAGGTGTGTTATCAGGTGTATTATCAGGTGTATTATCAGGTGTGTTATCAGGTGTTATCAGGTGTGTTATCAGGTGTGTTATCAGGTGTATTATCAGGTGTGTTATCAGGTGTATTATCAGGTGTATTATCAGGTGTGTTATCAGGTGTTATCAGGTGTGTTATCAGGTGTGTTATCAGGTGTATTATCAGGTGTGTTATCAGGTGTGTTATCAGGTGTTATCAGGTATTATCAGGTGTATTATCAGGTGTGTTATCAGGTGTGTTATCAGGTGTATTATCAGGTGTGTTATCAGGTGTGTTATCAGGTGTGTTATCAGGTGTTATCAGGTGTATTATCAGGTGTTATCAGGTGTATTATCAGGTGTTTTATCAGGTGTATTATCAGGTGTGTTATCAGGTGTATTATCAGGTGTTATCAGGTGTGTTATCAGGTGTATTATCAGGTGTGTTATCAGGTGTGTTATCAGGTGTGTTATCAGGTGTGTTATCAGGTGTTATCAGGTGTGTTATCAGGTGTGTTATCAGGTGTTATCAGGTGTGTTATCAGGTGTGTTATCAGGTGTGTTATCAGGTGTATTATCAGGTGTGTTATCAGGTGTATTATCAGGTGTGTTATCAGGTGTGTTATCAGGTGTGTTATCAGGTGTTATCAGGTGTGTTATCAGGTGTGTTATCAGGTGTGTTATCAGGTGTATTATCAGGTGTATTATCAGGTGTGTTATCAGGTGTGTTATCAGGTGTGTTATCAGGTGTATTATCAGGTGTGTTATCAGGTGTGTTATCAGGTGTATTATCAGGTGTTATCAGGTGTGTTATCAGGTGTGTTATCAGGTGTATTATCAGGTGTGTTATCAGGTGTTATCAGGTGTGTTATCAGGTGTGTTATCAGGTGTGTTATCAGGTGTTATCAGGTGTGTTATCAGGTGTGTTATCAGGTGTTATCAGGTGTTATCAGGTGTGTTATCAGGTGTGTTATCAGGTGTGTTATCAGGTGTGTTATCAGGTGTGTTATCAGGTGTTATCAGGTGTGTTATCAGGTGTATTATCAGGTGTGTTATCAGGTGTTATCAGGTGTTATCAGGTGTGTTATCAGGTGTGTTATCAGGTGTATTATCAGGTGTGTTATCAGGTGTGTTATCAGGTGTGTTATCAGGTGTGTTATCAGGTGTGTTATCAGGTGTGTTATCAGGTGTGTTATCAGGTGTTATCAGGTGTTATCAGGTGTGTTATCAGGTGTTATCAGGTGTGTTATCAGGTGTTATCAGGTTTGTTATCAGGTGTATTATCAGGTGTGTTATCAGGTGTGTTATCAGGTGTGTTATCAGGTGTGTTATCAGGTGTATTATCAGGTGTGTTATCAGGTGTGTTATCAGGTGTGTTATCAGGTGTTATCAGGTGTGTTATCAGGTGTGTTATCAGGTGTGTTATCAGGTGTATTATCAGGTGTATTATCAGGTGTGTTATCAGGTGTGTTATCAGGTGTGTTATCAGGTGTATTATCAGGTGTGTTATCAGGTGTGTTATCAGGTGTGTTATCAGGTGTGTTATCAGGTGTTATCAGGTGTATTATCAGGTGTTATCAGGTGTTATCAGGTGTGTTATCAGGTGTATTATCAGGTGTTATCAGGTGTATTATCAGGTGTATTATCAGGTGTATTATCAGGTGTGTTATCAGGTGTGTTATCAGGTGTGTTATCAGGTGTGTTATCAGGTGTATTATCAGGTGTATTATCAGGTGTATTATCAGGTGTGTTATCAGGTGTGTTATCAGGTGTGTTATCAGGTGTTATCAGGTATGTTATCAGGTGTATTATCAGGTGTGTTATCAGGTGTATTATCAGGTGTATTATCAGGTGTATTATCAGGTGTGTTATCAGGTGTGTTATCAGGTGTGTTATCAGGTGTTATCAGGTATGTTATCAGGTGTATTATCAGGTGTATTATCAGGTGTGTTATCAGGTGTGTTATCAGGTGTTATCAGGTGTGTTATCAGGTGTGTTATCAGGTGTTATCAGGTGTTATCAGGTGTGTTATCAGGTGTGTTATCAGGTGTATTATCAGGTGTGTTATCAGGTGTGTTATCAGGTGTATTATCAGGTGTGTTATCAGGTGTATTATCAGGTGTGTTATCAGGTGTATTATCAGGTGTATTATCAGGTGTGTTATCAGGTGTGTTATCAGGTGTGTTATCAGGTGTGTTATCAGGTGTATTATCAGGTGTGTTATCAGGTGTTATCAGGTGTGTTATCAGGTGTATTATCAGGTGTGTTATCAGGTGTATTATCAGGTGTGTTATCAGGTGTGTTATCAGGTGTATTATCAGGTGTGTTATCAGGTGTTATCAGGTGTATTATCAGGTGTGTTATCAGGTGTGTTATCAGGTGTGTTATCAGGTGTGTTATCAGGTGTGTTATCAGGTGTTATCAGGTGTGTTATCAGGTGTGTTATCAGGTGTATTATCAGGTGTTATCAGGTGTGTTATCAGGTGTGTTATCAGGTGTATTGAACAGCTGGATGTATGGATTGATCAGTGAGGACCTCCTCAGGTCTGTGGGAGGGGACCGGTGACTCGGGAGATCAGACCCGGGAGGCGGTGTGTTGTCAGCGGGCAGGATGCCATGTGGATGCGGGCTGCCGTCCTGCAGGATGCGGGTTAACCGCCGTCTCCGAGCCGCTGATGAGCTCCGACAGGCCGGGGAGGGAGAGCCGAGCAGCCGGCAGACCTGGAGACTTTTCCGCACACTTTGGTTCTTCCTCTCGGAGCCTGGAGCCGCGTCTCCCCGGCCGCCGGGTCCCCGGGCCCCGGTCCTCTGTCTCCCCGCCGGTCACAGCATCTGGACCCGGACCAGGTCCAGTGAGGAGGGTCGGGCTCCGGGAGGAGGACGCAGCCGCAGCGGACCCTTTTACAGCTCTTGTGTAAATACAGAGAATAAAAATATAATTGCACATGTGAAGAAGTTTCAGCGGGGTTTGGCTGCTGCTTTCCCCGCTGTCTCTGGTTTCATCCTCCGCCTTTGTCCTCATGTTTTCTCCCGGAGTTCCTCCCCCTGCGGCGCTGGGCGGAGTTTCATACCGGACTAGACGCTCCTTTTGTCGGATTCGTTTCGAGCTGACTCCCCGGGGTTTACGGCGCAAAAAACACCACTTTGCGAGTCCCGAAGTCCCGCAGAAGACCACGGTGGTGTGCGGTACCGACCCGGGTCTCCGTCTCAGTCTGAAGGTGAGTCCCTGGATGTGGTTTTGAGGCAGATTTTCGGGGTTTTGTGCTCGCTTGTCCCCGAGTCGCCAGGACACTCATGGCGGCTCCGCAGTGAAGGCTTCTGGGGCAGCGGACGGACCCGAGCCGCTCCGCTCCTCTAACCCCGAACACGCTCCGCTTCAGCCCCGGGACACCGGGAATAACCCCCTCTTTCACCGCATTTACACATTTAAAGCGTCGCTGGTTCACACCGACACATGTCGACGGTTTCCAGCATTTCACCGTTTTCCCGCAGATCCGCTTTAATCCGCTGCACGTGTTTAATGTTCCTGTGTAAAATATGAATTATTAATCTTTAATGTGCCGTCAGGGCTCGTGTTGGTGCACTTGTGCCGCAGTTTGAACACATTTCACCGCAGAAGCTCCGGCTAGCTTCGCTCTGTAGCTGTTTTCGTGCCAGCGGAAGCTACGTGGTGACTCCTGCCGGAGGAGGGGCGCCATTACCGGGCAGCTGCAGCGCGACGGCCCGGTAATGGCTCCGCATCACCGCCGCTGCGCCCACACGTCACCGAGCAACAGGGACGATTTAATACAGTTTATAACACATTTAAAACACATTTAAAACGCTTTAAAACACATTTAATACGCTTTAAAACAGTTTATTACACATTTAATACGCTTTAAAACACATTTAATACGCTTTAAAACACATTTAAAACGCTTTAAAACAGTTTAAAAACGCTTTAAAACACATTTAAAACGCTTTAAAACAGTTTAAAAACGCTTTAAAACACATTTAAAACACTTTAAAAACGCTTTAAAACACTCTGTGGGTCCAGGACTCAGTGGTCCAGGACTCGGTGGTCCAGGACTCGGTGGGTCCAGGACTCGGTGGTCCAGACTCTGTGGGTCCAGACTCTGTGGGTCCAGACTCGGTGGTCCAGGACTCGGTGGGTCCAGGACTCTGTGGGTCCAGGACTCTGTGGGTCCAGACTCGGTGGTCCAGACTCTGTGGTCCAGACTCTGTGGGTCAGACTCTGGGTCCAGGACTCGGTGGTCCAGACTCGGTGGTCCAGGACTCGGTGGTCCAGGACTCTGTGGTCCAGGACTCTGTGGGTCCAGGACTCTGTGGGTCCAGGACTCGGTGGTCCAGGACTCGGTGGGTCCAGACTCTGTGGGTCCAGGACTCGGTTGTCCAGGACTCTGTGGTCCAGGACTCTGTGGGTCCAGGACTCTGTGGTCCAGGACTCTGTGGGTCCAGGACTCTGTGGGTCCAGGACTCTGTGGGTCCAGGACTCGGTGGTCCAGGACTCGGTGGTCCAGGACTCGGTGGGTCCAGACTCTGTGGGTCCAGGACTCTGTGGGTCCAGGACTCTGTGGGTCCAGGACTCTGTGGGTCCAGACTCTGTGGGTCCAGGACTCGGTGGTCCAGGACTCTGTGGGTCCAGGACTCTGTGGGTCCAGGTCAGACTCAGTGGGTCCAGGACTCTGTGGTCCAGGACTCTGTGGGTCCAGGACTCTGTGGGTCCAGACTCTGTGGGTCCAGGACTCTGTGGTCCAGGACTCTGTGGGTCCAGGACTCTGTGGGTCCAGGTCAGACTCAGTGGGTCCAGACTCGGTGGTCCAGGACTTGGTGGTCCAGGACTCTGTGGTCCAGGTCAGACTCTGTGGGTCCAGGACTCGGTGGTCCAGGACTCTGTGGGTCCAGGACTCTGTGGTCCAGGACTCTGTGGGTCCAGGACTCGGTGGGTCCAGGACTCTGTGGGTCCAGACTCTGTGGTCCAGACTCTGTGGGTCAGACTCTGGGTCCAGGACTCGGTGGTCCAGACTCGGTGGTCCAGGACTCTGTGGTCCAGGACTCTGTGGGTCCAGGACTCTGTGGGTCCAGGACTCGGTGGTCCAGGACTCGGTGGGTCCAGACTCTGTGGGTCCAGGACTCGGTTGTCCAGGACTCTGTGGTCCAGGACTCTGTGGGTCCAGGACTCTGTGGTCCAGGACTCTGTGGGTCCAGGACTCTGTGGGTCCAGGACTCGGTGGTCCAGGACTCGGTGGTCCAGGACTCGGTGGGTCCAGACTCTGTGGGTCCAGGACTCTGTGGGTCCAGGACTCGGTGGTCCAGGACTCTGTGGGTCCAGGACTCTGTGGGTCCAGGTCAGACTCAGTGGGTCCAGGACTCTGTGGTCCAGGACTCTGTGGGTCCAGGACTCTGTGGGTCCAGACTCTGTGGGTCCAGGACTCTGTGGTCCAGGACTCTGTGGGTCCAGGACTCTGTGGGTCCAGGTCAGACTCAGTGGGTCCAGACTCGGTGGTCCAGGACTTGGTGGTCCAGGACTCTGTGGTCCAGGTCAGACTCTGTGGGTCCAGGACTCGGTGGTCCAGGACTCTGTGGGTCCAGGACTCTGTGGTCCAGGACTCTGTGGGTCCAGGACTCGGTGGGTCCAGGACTCTGTGGGTCCAGGACTCGGTGGGTCCAGGACTCGGTGGGTCCAGGACTCTGTGGGTCCAGGTCAGACTCAGTGGGTCCAGGACTCTGTGGTCCAGGACTCTGTGGGTCCAGGACTCTGTGGGTCCAGACTCTGTGGGTCCAGGACTCTGTGGTCCAGGACTCTGTGGGTCCAGGACTCTGTGGGTCCAGGTCAGACTCAGTGGGTCCAGACTCGGTGGTCCAGGACTTGGTGGTCCAGGACTCTGTGGTCCAGGTCAGACTCTGTGGGTCCAGGACTCGGTGGTCCAGGACTCTGTGGGTCCAGGACTCTGTGGTCCAGGACTCTGTGGGTCCAGGACTCGGTGGGTCCAGGACTCTGTGGGTCCAGACTCTGTGGTCCAGACTCTGTGGGTCAGACTCTGGGTCCAGGACTCGGTGGTCCAGACTCGGTGGTCCAGGACTCGGTGGTCCAGGACTCTGTGGTCCAGGACTCTGTGGGTCCAGGACTCTGTGGGTCCAGGACTCGGTGGTCCAGGACTCGGTGGGTCCAGACTCTGTGGGTCCAGGACTCGGTTGTCCAGGACTCTGTGGTCCAGGACTCTGTGGGTCCAGGACTCTGTGGTCCAGGACTCTGTGGGTCCAGGACTCTGTGGGTCCAGGACTCGGTGGTCCAGGACTCGGTGGTCCAGGACTCGGTGGGTCCAGACTCTGTGGGTCCAGGACTCTGTGGGTCCAGGACTCGGTGGTCCAGGACTCTGTGGGTCCAGGACTCTGTGGGTCCAGGTCAGACTCAGTGGGTCCAGGACTCTGTGGTCCAGGACTCTGTGGGTCCAGGACTCTGTGGGTCCAGACTCTGTGGGTCCAGGACTCTGTGGTCCAGGACTCTGTGGGTCCAGGACTCTGTGGGTCCAGGTCAGACTCAGTGGGTCCAGACTCGGTGGTCCAGGACTTGGTGGTCCAGGACTCTGTGGTCCAGGTCAGACTCTGTGGGTCCAGGACTCGGTGGTCCAGGACTCTGTGGGTCCAGGACTCTGTGGTCCAGGACTCTGTGGGTCCAGGACTCGGTGGGTCCAGGACTCTGTGGGTCCAGGACTCGGTGGGTCCAGGACTCGGTGGGTCCAGGACTCGGTGGGTCCAGGTCAGACTCTGTGGGTCCAGGTCAGACGGGGTCAGAGGACAAACATGAGACCAGAACAAAACTGGATCTGATGCAGAAAGAACTTGTTGTTGTTGTTTATTATATTTTATTATTGTGATTCATATGAATTTATTTTGTTGTTGTTGTTGTTGTTGCAGAGGGGGGGGCGGAGTCTCCTCCGTCAGTCTCAGGATGAACGGCAGCACCAGCGTCTCTGCAGCTCAGAGATCCAGAGTCAAGAGGGAGCCAGGTACCTGTCTGTCTCTCACCTGTCTGTCTGTCTGTCTCTCACCTGTCTGTCTGTCTCTCACCTGTCTGTCTCTCACCTGTCTGTCTGTCTCTCACCTGTCTGTCTGTCTCTCACCTGTCTGTCTCTCACCTGTCTGTCTGTCTCTCACCTGTCTGTCTCTCACCTGTCTGTCTCTCACCTGTCTCTCTCTCACCTGTCTCTCTCTCACCTGTCTCTCTCTCACCTGTCTGTCTCTCACCTGTCTGTCTCTCACCTGTCTGTCTCTCTCTCACCTGTCTGTCTCTCTCACCTGTCTGTCTGTCTCTCACCTGTCTGTCTGTCTCTCACCTGTCTGTCTGTCCGACTCTCACCTGTCTGTCTGCCTCTCACCTGTCTGCCTCTCACCTGTCTGTCTGTCCCTCACCTGTCTGTCTCTCACCTGTCTGTCTGTCTCTCACCTGTCTGTCTGTCTCTCACCTGTCTGTCTGTCTGTCTCTCACCTATCTGTCCGTCTCTCACCTGTCTGTCTGTCTCTCACCTGTCTGTCTGTCTCTCACCTGTCTGTCTCTCACCTGTCTCTCTCTCACCTGTCTGTCTCTCACCTGTCTGTCTGTCTCTCACCTGTCTGTCTCTCACCTGTCTGCCTTTCACCTGTCTGTCTCTCACCTGTCTGTCTGTCTGTGTCTCACCTGTCTGTCTCTCACCTGTCTGTCTCTCACCTGTCTGTCTGTCTGTGTCTCACCTGTCTCACCTGTCTGTCTCTCACCTGTCATTCTGTCTCTCTCCTGTCTGTCTCTCACCTGTCTGTCTCTCACCTGTCTGTCTCTCACCTGTCTGTCTGCAGATGACTGGTCGAAGGAGGACTGCCTCACCTGTCTCACCTGTCTCACCTGTCTGTCTCTCACCTGTCTGTCTGCAGATGACTGGTCGAAGGAGGACTGCCTCACCTGTCTCACCTGTCTCACCTGTCTGTCTCTCACCTGTCTGTCTGCAGATGACTGGTCGAAGGAGGACTGCCTCACCTGTCTGTCTCTCACCTGTCTGTCTCTCACCTGTCTGTCTGCAGATGACTGGTCGAAGGAGGACTGCCTCACCTGTCTGTCTCTCACCTGTCTCACCTCTCTCACCTGTCTGTCTGCAGATGACTGGTCGAAGGAGGACTGCCTCACCTGTCTCACCTGTCTGTCTCTCACCTGTCTGTCTGCAGATGACTGGTCGAAGGAGGACTGCCTCACCTGTCTGTCTCTCACCTGTCTGTCTCTCACCTGTCTGTCTGCAGATGACTGGTCGAAGGAGGACTGCCTCACCTGTCTCACCTGTCTCACCTGTCTGTCTCTCACCTGTCTGTCTGCAGATGACTGGTCGAAGGAGGACTGCCTCACCTGTCTGTCTCTCACCTGTCTGTCTCTCACCTGTCTGTCTGCAGATGACTGGTCGAAGGAGGACTGCCTCACCTGTCTCACCTGTCTCACCTGTCTGTCTCTCACCTGTCTGTCTGCAGATGACTGGTCGAAGGAGGACTGTCTCACCTGTCTCACCTGTCTGTCTCTCACCTGTCTGTCTGCAGATGACTGGTCGAAGGAGGACTGCCTCACCTGTCTCACCTGTCTGTCTCTCACCTGTCTGTCTGCAGATGACTGGTCGAAGGAGGACTGCCTCACCTGTCTCACCTGTCTCACCTGTCTGTCTCTCACCTGTCTGTCTGCAGATGACTGGTCGAAGGAGGACTGCCTCACCTGTCTCACCTGTCTGTCTCTCACCTGTCTGTCTGCAGATGACTGGTCGAAGGAGGACTGCCTCACCTGTCTCACCTGTCTCACCTGTCTGTCTCTCACCTGTCTGTCTGCAGATGACTGGTCGAAGGAGGACTGCCTCACCTGTCTCACCTGTCTGTCTCTCACCTGTCTGTCTGCAGATGACTGGTCGAAGGAGGACTGCCTCACCTGTCTCACCTGTCTCACCTGTCTGTCTCTCACCTGTCTGTCTGCAGATGACTGGTCGAAGGAGGACTGCCTCACCTGTCTCACCTGTCTCACCTGTCTGTCTCTCACCTGTCTGTCTGCAGATGACTGGTCGAAGGAGGACTGCCTCACCTGTCTGTCTCTCACCTGTCTGTCTCTCACCTGTCTGTCTGCAGATGACTGGTCGAAGGAGGACTGCCTCACCTGTCTGTCTCTCACCTGTCTCACCTCTCTCACCTGTCTGTCTGCAGATGACTGGTCGAAGGAGGACTGCCTCACCTGTCTCACCTGTCTGTCTCTCACCTGTCTGTCTGCAGATGACTGGTCGAAGGAGGACTGCCTCACCTGTCTGTCTCTCACCTGTCTGTCTCTCACCTGTCTGTCTGCAGATGACTGGTCGAAGGAGGACTGCCTCACCTGTCTCACCTGTCTCACCTGTCTGTCTCTCACCTGTCTGTCTGCAGATGACTGGTCGAAGGAGGACTGCCTCACCTGTCTGTCTCTCACCTGTCTGTCTCTCACCTGTCTGTCTGCAGATGACTGGTCGAAGGAGGACTGCCTCACCTGTCTCACCTGTCTCACCTGTCTGTCTCTCACCTGTCTGTCTGCAGATGACTGGTCGAAGGAGGACTGTCTCACCTGTCTCACCTGTCTGTCTCTCACCTGTCTGTCTGCAGATGACTGGTCGAAGGAGGACTGCCTCACCTGTCTCACCTGTCTGTCTCTCACCTGTCTGTCTGCAGATGACTGGTCGAAGGAGGACTGCCTCACCTGTCTCACCTGTCTCACCTGTCTGTCTCTCACCTGTCTGTCTGCAGATGACTGGTCGAAGGAGGACTGCCTCACCTGTCTCACCTGTCTGTCTCTCACCTGTCTGTCTGCAGATGACTGGTCGAAGGAGGACTGCCTCACCTGTCTCACCTGTCTCACCTGTCTGTCTCTCACCTGTCTGTCTGCAGATGACTGGTCGAAGGAGGACTGCCTCCTGCTGCTGGAGAGAATCCGTAGTTTGCTTCCTGAAACCGACGCCATGAAATACAAAACCACGGAGTCGCACTTCGACTGGGACAAGATCTGCTTCGGCAGCTTCACCGGAGAGATGTGCCGCCAGAAGTGGCAGCGGGTGTCCTCCGACGTACGCACGCCGCCGCCGCCATCCCATAATGCACCTGTCTGTCTGTAACCGCCATCCCATAATGCACCTGTCTGTCTGTAACCGCCATCCCATAATGCACCTGTCTGTCTGTGACCTCCATCCCATAATGCACCTGTCTGTGTCTGTAACCGCCATCCCATAATGCACCTGTCTGTCTGTGACCGCCATCCCATAATGCACCTGTCTGTCTGTGACCGCCATCCCACAATGCACCTGTCTGTCTGTGACCGCCATCCCATAATGCACCTGTCTGTCTGTGACGGTGACGTCTGTAACGGTGAAGTCTGTAACGGTGACGTCTGTAACGGTGACTCTGTAACGGTGACGTCTGTAACGGTGACTCTGTAACGGTGACTCTGTAACGGTGACGCCTGTAGAAGAAGAAGAAGAATTACTTTATTAATCCCACACGGGGAAATTGGATTTTTTTTTGTAACGGTGACTCTGTAACGGTGACTCTGTGACGGTGACGTCTGTGACGGTGACGTCTGTGACGGTGACGCCTGTGACGGTGAGGCCTGTAACGGTGACGCCTGTAACGGTGACGCCTGTAACGGTGACGCCTGTAACGGTGACTCTGTAACGGTGACTCTGTAACGGTGACGCCTGTAACGGTGACGTCTGTAGCGGTGACGTCTGTAACGGTGACTCTGTAACGGTGACGTCTGTAACGGTGACTCTGTAACGGTGACTCTAACGGTGACTCTGTAACGGTGACGCCTGTGACGGTGACTCTGTAACGGTGACGTCTGTAACGGTGAAGTCTGTAACGGTGACTCTGTAACGGTGACTCTGTAACGGTGACGTCTGTAACGGTGACTCTGTAACGGTGACGTCTGTAGCGGTGACGTCTGTAACGGTGACGCCTGTAACGGTGACGTCTGTAACGGTGACTCTGTAATGGTGACGTCTGTAACGGTGACTCTGTAACGGTGACGCCTGTGACGGTGACTCTGTAATGGTGACGTCTGTAACGGTGACTCTGTAACGGTGACTCTGTAACGGTGACGCCTGTAACGGTGACTCTGTAACGGTGACTCTGTAACGGTGACGCCTGTAACGGTGACTCTGTAACGGTGACTCTGTAACGGTGACTCTGTGACGGTGACGTCTGTAACGGTGACTCTGTAACGGTGACGCCTCTAACGGTAACGTCTGTAACGGTGACTCTGTAACGGTGACGCCTGTGACGGTGACGCCTGTAACGGTGACTCTGTAACGGTGACTCTGTAACGGTGACGCCTGTAACGGTGACTCTGTAACGGTGACTCTGTAACGGTGACTCTGTGACGGTGACGTCTGTAACGGTGACTCTGTAACGGTGACTGACGCCTCTAACGGTAACGTCTGTAACGGTGACTCTGTAACGGTGACTCTGTAACGGTGACTCTGTAACGGTGACTCTGTAACGGTGACGCCTCTAACGGTAACGTCTGTAACGGTGACGTCTGTAACGCTGACTCTGTAACGGTGACTCTGTAACGGTGACTCTGTAACGGTGACGTCTTGTGTTTCAGGTGCGTAAATACAGAACGATGACAGAACTCATCGTTGACGCCACAGAGTTCGTGAAGAATCCGTACAAAGGCAAGAAACTGAAGGTGAGTGAGGGGACGAGGGGACGAGGACGTGAGGGGACGAGGACATGAGGAGACGAGGACATGAGGGGACGAGGAGACGAGGATGTGAGGGGACAAGGACGTGAGGGGACGAGGACGTGAGGGGACGAGGAGACGAGAACATGAGGGGGCGAGGAGACAAGGACATGAGGGGACGAGGAGACAAGGACATGAGGGGACAAGGACATGAGGGGACGAGGAGACAAGGACATGAGGGGACAAGGACATGAGGGGACGAGGAGACAAGGACATGAGGGGATGAGGAGACAAGGACATGAGGGGACAAGGACATGAGGGGACGAGGAGACAAGGACATGAGGGGACAAGGACATGAGGGGACGAGGAGACAAGGACATGAGGGGACAAGGACATGAGGGGACGAGGAGACAAGGACATGAGGGGGCGAGGAGACAAGGACATGAGGGGACGAGGACATGAGGGGACAAGGACATGAGGGGACGAGGAGACAAGGACATGAGGGGACGAGGAGACAAGGACATGAGGGGACGAGGAGACAAGGACATGAGGGGGGAGAAGACGAGGGGACGACTATTAGCTTGTAGCATTAAGTGTAAGAGTGTCTCTGACTCTGTCTCT
>NC_139840.1:338983-346483 GCF_963691815.1 Echiichthys vipera | reverse complement strand
CATCAGCACCATGACATCACACCGCCATCAGCACCATGACATCACACCGCCATCAGCACCATGACATCACACCGCCATCAGCACCATGACATCACACCGCCATCAGCACCATGACATCACACCGCCATCAGCACCATGACATCACACCGCCATCAGCACCATGACATCACACCGCCATCAGCACCATGACATCACACCGCCATCAGCACCATGACATCACACCACCATCAGCACCATGACATCACACCGCCATTCACCTCTGCTCCTGTGACCTCACTTCCTGTTCCTGTTTCTGTGTCTCATCAGAGGAAGAAGCAGTACGACATCGACCTGCAGAGGTTTCTGGAGGTACGTCCTGTTCATGTCCCACAAACCCCCTGGATCAGGTCTCAGGGACAGCTGCTCCAGCCTCTGGTCCTGGATCAGGTCTCAGGGGCAGCAGCTCCAGCCTCTGATCCTGGATCAGGTCTCAGGGGCAGCAGCTCCAGCCGCTGATCCTGGATCAGGTCTCAGGGGACCAGCTCCAGCCTCTGATCCTGGATCAGGTCTCAGGGGCAGCTGCTCCAGCCTCTGGTCCTGGATCAGGTCTCAGGGGCAGCAGCTCCAGCCTCTGATCCTGGATCAGGTCTCAGGGGCAGCAGCTCCAGCCTCTGATCCTGGATCAGGTCTCAGGGGCAGCAGCTCCAGCCTCTGATCCTGGATCAGGTCTCAGGGGCAGCAGCTCCAGCCTCTGATCCTGGATCAGGTCTCAGGGGCAGCAGCTCCAGCCTCTGATCCTGGATCAGGTCTCAGGGGACCAGCTCCAGCCTCTGATCCTGGATCAGGTCTCAGGGGCAGCAGCTCCAGCCTCTGATCCTGGATCAGGTCTCAGGGGCAGCAGCTCCAGCCTCTGATCCTGGATCAGGTCTCAGGGGCAGCAGCTCCAGCCTCTGATCCTGGATCAGGTCTCAGGGGCAGCAGCTCCAGCCTCTGATCCTGGATCAGGTCTCAGGGGCAGCAGCTCCAGCCTCTGGTCCAGGATCAGGTCTCAGGGGCAGCAGCTCCAGCCTCTGATCCTGGATCAGGTCTCAGGGCAGCAGCTCCAGCCTCTGATCCTGGATCAGGTCTCAGGGCAGCAGCTCCAGCCTCTGATCCTGGATCAGGTCTCAGGGGCAGCAGCTCCAGCCTCTGATCCTGGATCAGGTCTCAGGGGCAGCAGCTCCAGCCTCTGGTCCTGGATCAGGTCTCAGGGGCAGCAGCTCCAGCCTCTGATCCTGGATCAGGTCTCAGGGCAGCAGCTCCAGCCTCTGATCCTGGATCAGGTCTCAGGGGCAGCAGCTCCAGCCTCTGATCCTGGATCAGGTCTCAGGGGCAGCAGCTCCAGCCTCTGATCCTGGATCAGGTCTCAGGGGCAGCAGCTCCAGCCTCTGATCCTGGATCAGGTCTCAGGGGCAGCAGCTCCAGCCTCTGATCCTGGATCAGGTCTCAGGGGCAGCAGCTCCAGCCTCTGATCCTGGATCAGGTCTCAGGGGCAGCAGCTCCAGCCTCTGGTCCAGGATCAGGTCTCAGGGGCAGCAGCTCCAGCCTCTGATCCTGGATCAGGTCTCAGGGCAGCAGCTCCAGCCTCTGATCCTGGATCAGGTCTCAGGGCAGCAGCTCCAGCCTCTGATCCTGGATCAGGTCTCAGGGGCAGCAGCTCCAGCCTCTGATCCTGGATCAGGTCTCAGGGGCAGCAGCTCCAGCCTCTGGTCCTGGATCAGGTCTCAGGGGCAGCAGCTCCAGCCTCTGATCCTGGATCAGGTCTCAGGGGCAGCAGCTCCAGCCTCTGATCCTGGATCAGGTCTCAGGGGCAGCAGCTCCAGCCTCTGATCCTGGATCAGGTCTCAGGGGCAGCAGCTTCAGCCTCTGGTCCTGGATCAGGTCTCAGGGGAAGCAGCTCCAGCCTCTGGTCCTGGATCAGGTCTCAGGGGCAGCAGCTCCAGCCTCTGATCCTGGATCAGGTCTCAGGGCAGCAGCTCCAGCCTCTGATCCTGGATCAGGTCTCAGGGGCAGCAGCTCCAGCCTCTGATCCTGGATCAGGTCTCAGGGGCAGCAGCTCCAGCCTCTGATCCTGGATCAGGTCTCAGGGGCAGCAGCTCCAGCCTCTGATCCTGGATCAGGTCTCAGGGGCAGCAGCTCCAGCCTCTGGTCCTGATCCCTCAAAGAGTTGAATGATGAGGAGATGATTCTGTCAAAGTGTTCAAACTCAACTGTTTGTTTGTTTGTTTGTTTGTTTGTTTGTCAGAGTCTCCCAGAGGAGGAGCGGGACCGGGTGATGGGCGAGGAGAAACTGGGCGGGGCCAGAGGGGGCGTGGCCAACAGCCCCCACAGAGCCAAGTCTCCGTCAGTCAAGGTCTGAACGCTCTTCTTCTTCTTCTGCTGCTCTGATCAAACACCTGTTCTTCTTCTTCTTCTGCTGCTCTGATCAAACACCTGTTCTTCTTCTTCTTCTTCTTCTGCTCTGATCAAACACCTGTTCTTCTTCTTCTGCTGCTCTGATCAAACACCTGTTCTTCTTCTTCTTCTGCTGCTCTGATCAAACACCTGTTCTTCTTCTTCTGCTGCTCTGATCAAACACCTGTTCTTCTTCTTCTTCTGCTGCTCTGATAAAACACCTGTTCTTCTTCTTCTTCTTCTGCTGCTCTGATCAAACACCTGTTCTTCTTCTTCTTCTTCTGCTGCTCTGATCAAACACCTGTTCTTCTTCTTCTTCTTCTGCTGCTCTGATAAAACACCTGTTCTTCTTCTTCTTCTTCTGCTGCTCTGATAAAACACCTGTTCTTCTTCTTCTTCTTCTTCTGCTGCTCTGATCAAACACCTGTTCTTCTTCTTCTTCTTCTGCTGCTCTGATAAAACACCTGTTCTTCTTCTTCTTCTTCTTCTTCTTCTTCTTCTTCTTCTTCTTCTGCTGCTCTGATCAAACACCTGTTCTTCTTCTTCTGCTGCTCTGATCAAACACCTGTTCTTCTTCTTCTGCTGCTCTGATCAAACACCTGTTCTTCTTCTTCTTCTTCTTCTTCTGCTCTGATAAAACACCTGTTCTTCTTCTTCTTCTTCTGCTGCTCTGATAAAACACCTGTTCTTCTTCTTCTTCTTCTGCTGCTCTGATCAAACACCTGTTCTTCTTCTTCTTCTTCTTCTTCTGCTCTGATAAAACACCTGTTCTTCTTCTTCTTCTTCTGCTGCTCTGATCAAACACCTGTTCTTCTTCTTCTTCTTCTTCTGCTGCTCTGATCAAACACCTGTTCTTCTTCTTCTTCTTCTGCTGCTCTGATCAAACACCTGTTCTTCTTCTTCTTCTGCTGCTCTGATCAAACACCTGTTCTTCTTCTTCTTCTTCTTCTGCTGCTCTGATCAAACACCTGTTCTTCTTCTTCTTCTTCTGCTGCTCTGATCAAACACCTGTTCTTCTTCTTCTTCTTCTGCTGCTCTGATCAAACACCTGTTCTTCTTCTTCTTCTTCTTCTGCTGCTCTGATCAAACACCTGTTCTTCTTCTTCTTCTGCTGCTGCTCTGATCAAACACCTGTTCTTCTTCTTCTTCTGCTGCTCTGATAAAACACCTGTTCTTCTTCTTCTTCTGCTGCTCTGATAAAACACCTGTTCTTCTTCTTCTTCTTCTGCTGCTCTGATAAAACACCTGTTCTTCTTCTTCTGCTGCTGCTCTGATAAAACACCTGTTCTTCTTCTTCTTCTGCTGCTCTGATAAAACACCTGTTCTTCTTCTTCTTCTTCTGCTGCTCTGATCAAACACCTGTTCTTCTTCTTCTTCTGCTCTGATCAAACACCTGTTCTTCTTCTTCTGCTGCTCTGATAAAACACCTGTTCTTCTTCTTCTGCTGCTGCTCTGATCAAACACCTGTTCTTCTTCTTCTGCTGCTCTGATAAAACACCTGTTCTTCTTCTTCTTCTGCTGCTCTGATCAAACACCTGTTCTTCTTCTTCTTCTTCTGCTGCTCTGATCAAACACCTGTTCTTCTTCTTCTGCTGCTCTGATAAAACACCTGTTCTTCTTCTTCTTCTGCTGCTCTGATAAAACACCTGTTCTTCTTCTTCTTCTTCTGCTGCTCTGATAAAACACCTGTTCTTCTTCTTCTGCTGCTGCTCTGATAAAACACCTGTTCTTCTTCTTCTTCTGCTGCTCTGATAAAACACCTGTTCTTCTTCTTCTTCTTCTGCTGCTCTGATCAAACACCTGTTCTTCTTCTTCTGCTGCTCTGATAAAACACCTGTTCTTCTTCTTCTGCTGCTGCTCTGATCAAACACCTGTTCTTCTTCTTCTTCTGCTGCTCTGATCAAACACCTGTTCTTCTTCTTCTGCTGCTCTGATAAAACACCTGTTCTTCTTCTTCTGCTGCTCTGATCAAACACCTGTTCTTCTTCTTCTTCTTCTGCTGCTCTGATCAAACACCTGTTCTTCTTCTTCTGCTGCTCTGATCAAACACCTGTTCTTCTTCTTCTGCTGCTGCTGCTCTGATCAAACACCTGTTCTTCTTCTTCTGCTGCTCTGATAAAACACCTGTTCTTCTTCTTCTTCTTCTTCTGCTGCTCTGATCAAACACCTGTTCTTCTTCTTCTTCTGCTGCTCTGATAAAACACCTGTTCTTCTTCTTCTTCTTCTGCTGCTCTGATCAAACACCTGTTCTTCTTCTTCTGCTGCTCTGATAAAACACCTGTTCTTCTTCTTCTGCTGCTCTGATCAAACACCTGTTCTTCTTCTTCTTCTGCTGCTCTGATCAAACACCTGTTCTTCTTCTTCTGCTGCTCTGATAAAACACCTGTTCTTCTTCTTCTGCTGCTCTGATCAAACACCTGTTCTTCTTCTTCTTCTTCTGCTGCTCTGATCAAACACCTGTTCTTCTTCTTCTGCTGCTCTGATAAAACACCTGTTCTTCTTCTTCTGCTGCTCTGATAAAACACCTGTTCTTCTTCTTCTTCTTCTGCTGCTCTGATAAAACACCTGTTCTTCTTCTTCTGCTGCTGCTCTGATAAAACACCTGTTCTTCTTCTTCTTCTGCTGCTCTGATAAAACACCTGTTCTTCTTCTTCTTCTTCTGCTGCTCTGATCAAACACCTGTTCTTCTTCTTCTGCTGCTCTGATAAAACACCTGTTCTTCTTCTTCTGCTGCTGCTCTGATCAAACACCTGTTCTTCTTCTTCTTCTGCTGCTCTGATAAAACACCTGTTCTTCTTCTTCTTCTTCTGCTGCTCTGATCAAACACCTGTTCTTCTTCTTCTGCTGCTCTGATAAAACACCTGTTCTTCTTCTTCTGCTGCTGCTCTGATCAAACACCTGTTCTTCTTCTTCTTCTGCTGCTCTGATCAAACACCTGTTCTTCTTCTTCTGCTGCTCTGATAAAACACCTGTTCTTCTTCTTCTGCTGCTCTGATCAAACACCTGTTCTTCTTCTTCTTCTTCTGCTGCTCTGATCAAACACCTGTTCTTCTTCTTCTGCTGCTCTGATAAAACACCTGTTCTTCTTCTTCTGCTGCTCTGATAAAACACCTGTTCTTCTTCTTCTTCTTCTGCTGCTCTGATCAAACACCTGTTCTTCTTCTTCTGCTGCTCTGATCAAACACCTGTTCTTCTTCTTCTGCTGCTCTGATCAAACACCTGTTCTTCTTCTTCTTCTTCTGCTGCTCTGATCAAACACCTGTTCTTCTTCTTCTGCTGCTCTGATAAAACACCTGTTCTTCTTCTTCTTCTGCTGCTCTGATCAAACACCTGTTCTTCTTCTTCTTCTGCTGCTCTGATCAAACACCTGTTCTTCTTCTTCTTCTGCTGCTCTGATCAAACACCTGTTCTTCTTCTTCTGCTGCTCTGATCAAACACCTGTTCTTCTTCTTCTGCTGCTCTGATCAAACACCTGTTCTTCTTCTTCTGCTGCTCTGATCAAACACCTGTTCTTCTTCTTCTTCTTCTGCTGCTCTGATCAAACACCTGTTCTTCTTCTTCTTCTGCTGCTCTGATCAAAAACCTGTTCTTCTTCTTCTTCTTCTTCTGCTGCTCTGATAAAACACCTGTTCTTCTTCTTCTTCTGCTGCTCTGATCAAACACCTGTTCTTCTTCTTCTTCTTCTGCTGCTCTGATCAAACACCTGTTCTTCTTCTTCTGCTGCTCTGATCAAACACCTGTTCTTCTTCTTCTGCTGCTCTGATCAAACACCTGTTCTTCTTCTTCTGCTGCTCTGATCAAACACCTGAGCCCCGGTGACCTCACCTGTCACCTGTGGCGTTTCTTCCTCAGGAGCGCAGCAGGGAGGCGGAGCCAGAGACGTGGGCTCCTGCGGTGGCGGTCAAAGACCGACGGGACGGGAAGAAGACGGCAGCGGCGAAGCTTCCAGAGACGCCGAAGACCGCCGAGGAGATGTGGCAGCACAGCGTGATCGGAGACTACCTGGCCAAATACAGAGTGACTACACATTTTTATTATTATTAATAAGGGATTTGCCCTTCCTGTTTCACAATAAAAGCCCTCAGGCTTCTTCACACTAAAAGCAGGAAGTGCTTTAGGACCTGTCTGACCCGCGTGGTGACCCGCGTGGTGCCCCGCGTGGTGAGCCATGTGTGACCCGTGTGGTGATCGTGGGTGCCCCGCGTGTGACCCGCTTGGTGATCCGTATGTGACACGTGTGGTGACCCGTGTGTGACCCGTGTGGTGACCCGTGTGTGACCCGTGTGGTGACCTGCGTGGTGACCCGTGTGTGACCCGTGTGGTGACCCGTGTGTGACCCGTGTGGTGACCCGTGTGGTGACCTGCGTGGTGACCCGTGTGGTGCCCGTGTGTGACCCGTGTGGCGTGTGTCCCCAGAGCGACCGCAGGAAGGCCCAGGCGGCGATGGAGGCGGCGTGGAAGTCCATGGAGAAGAAGGAGAAGATCCCGTGGATCAAGAAGGCGGCGGAGGACCAGAAGCGTTACGAGGTTCAGTACCAGCCCGTGGTCAGTGTGCCACGCCCCCACCCTGACTGACCCCGCCCACACCCTGACCCGCCCCCTCACACCCTGACCCATCACACAGACCACGCCCCCACAGACCCCGCCCCCACGCTAACCCTGAGTCCATACTGACCACGCCCCTCACATATGGGCGTTGTTGTTGTTGTTGTCGTTGACGTTGTTGTTGTTGTTGTTGTTGTTGTTGTTGACTGTCGTCTGTCGTCTCCTGCAGAGGGAGCTGCTGGAGATGAGGGCTCCGGTCTCCGCGCAGAGGAAACCCAAGTTTGAGGGCGAACCAAAGAAACCTCCAGTGTGAGTGTGGCGTGCTGCCTTCACTGACCCGTGTTTGTGTCTGAGTGTGGCGTGCTGCCTTCACTGACCCGTGTTTGTGTCTGAGTGTGGCGTGCTGCCTTCACTGACCCGTGTTTGTGTCTGAGTGTGTGTTAAGCGTGCTGCCTTCACTGACCCGTGTTTGTGTCTGAGTGTGGCGTGCTGCCTTCACTGAGCCGTGTGGCGTGCTGCCTTCACTGAGCCGTGTCTGAGTGT
>NC_139840.1:313983-331483 GCF_963691815.1 Echiichthys vipera | reverse complement strand
AGTGTGTGTGTGTGTGTGAGAGAGAGAAGTGTGTGAGTGTATTTGTGTGTGTGTGAGAGAGAGAAGTGTGTGTGTGTGTGTGTGAGAGAGAAGTGTGTGTGTGTGTGTGTGTGTGAGAGAGAGAAGTGTGTGTGTGTGTGTGTGTGTGTGAGAGAGAGAAGTGTGTGTGTATGTGAGAGAGAGAGAAGTGTGTGTGAGAAGTGTGTGTGTATGTGAGAGAGAGAGAAGTGTGTGTGTGTGTGTGTGAGAGAGAGAAGTGTGTGTGTGTGTGTGAGAGAGAGAAGTGTGTGTGTATGTGAGAGAGAGAGAAGTGTGTGTGTGTCTCTCTGGTGTAAGAAGGAAATCAAGTTCTTTGAGAGCAAAATCAGTCTTTAATATCTGATATATGGATCACCTGACGTCACACACACACACACACACACACACTTCTCTCTCTCACACACACACACACACACACACACACACACAGACTCAGAGCCCAGTGGAGGTTTTACATTTTAATATTTTTCTGAATCATAGATTTTTATAAACTCTAGTTTCCCGTCACACGTCCGTCCGTCCGTCCGTCCGTCACCTCGTACACAAATAAATAACCCGACCTTTGACCCCGCGGCCCTCGCCGTCCTCGGGCACGCTCGCCGTCCTCGGGCACGCTCGCCGTCCTCGGGCACGCTCGCCACGTGAGAGGGCGTGCACCAGGACTCCAGCTCCCAGCAGCCCCTGCTCCCCCAGGCTCATATAAAACAGTCCCGCATGCATCGTTACCATGGTTACCAAACTTTAGAAAAAGGGACTCCGCCCCCCCCACCCCCAGAAAACATGTACACACACACACACACACACACACACACACACACACACACACACACACACACACACACACACACACACACACACACACACACACACACACACACACACACACACACACACACACACACACACACACACACACACACACACACATCACATCACAGCTGCTGTTCAGAACAGACCAATCACAGCGGAGCATCACCCACGCTGCGTTCAAAGACCCCAGGAACTTTAGACTCCGGTCCCTGAACGCACCGTCACAGCAGCACACACACAGTCACACACTCACACACACACAGTCACACAGTCACACACTCACACACACACACACACAGTCACACACACACACACACACACAGTCATAGGGGGACGTCCAGCAGCTTCTTGTGCAGGTAGAGCTTCACCTCCTCGATACCGTTCAACTTCTCCAGCTCCGAGTACGGAAGCTGAGAGAGGACAAGAGAGAGGGGGAGAGAGAGAGAGAGAGAGAGGGAGAGAGAGAGGACAAGAGAGAGAGAGAGAGGGGGAGAGAGAGAGAGGACAAGAGAGAGGGAGGACAAGAGAGGGGGAGAGAGAGAGGACAAGAGAGAGGAAGAGAGAGAGAGAGAGGGAGGACAAGAGAGGGAGAGGGGGAGAGAGGGAGAGAGAGAGAGAGAGGGGGAGAGAGAGAGAGGGAGAGAGAGAGAGGGAGGGGGAGAGAGAGAGAGGGAGAGAGAGAGAGAGAGAGAGAGAGGGAGAGAGAGAGAGAGAGGGAGAGAGAGAGAGGGAGAGAGAGAGAGAGAGGGAGGACAAGAGAGGGGGAGAGAGAGAGAGGGAGAGAGAGAGAGAGAGGGAGAGAGAGAGAGGGAGAGAGAGAGAGAGAGGGAGGTTAGCCAAGTGTGTGTGTGTGTGTGTACCTGTGTGTGTGTGTGTGTACCTGTAGGATGGTGTACCTGTGTGTGTGTGTGTGTGTGTGTGTGTGTGTGTGTGTGTGTGTGTGTGTGTGTGTGTACCTGGAGGATGGTGTAGCCCAGCAGTCTCAGGTGTCGGTCTCTCATCGCTCGAGATCCGACCAGAACCTCAGAGTTGTGACAGTAATGCCACTTATCATTGACGGACATGACCACCCTGAGGAGACACACACACACACACACACACACACACACACACACACACACAGAGAGAGAGACACAGAGACACACACACACACACACAGAGACACACACACAGAGACACACACACACACACACAGAGACACACACACAAACACACGCAGAGACACACACACACACACACACACACACAAACACACACACACACAGAGACACACACACACACACACACACAGACACAGAGACACAGAGACACACACACACACACACACACACAGAGACACACACACAAACACACAGAGACACACACACAGAGACACACACACACACACACACACACACACACACACACACAGAGACACACACACACACACAGAGAGAGAGACACACACACACACACACACACACACACACACACACACAGAGACACACACACACACACACACACAGACACAGAGACACACAGAGACACACACACAGACACACACAGACACACACACACACACACAGAGACACACAGAGACACACACAGACACACACACACATACACACACACAGAGACACACACACACACACACACACACAGACACACACACAGAGACACACACACACACACACACAGTCACACACACACATGTGAGACGCTGTAGTTTCACACACACATGACGGTGTAGTTTAGATGAACGGTGACGGTGTAGTTTAGATGAACAGTGACGGTGTAGTTTAGATGAACGGTGACGGTGTAGTTTAGATGAACGGTGACGGTGTAGTTTAGATGAACAGTGACGGTGTAGTTTAGATGAACAGTGACGGTGTAGTTTTAGATGAATGTGACGGTGTAGTTTAGATGAACGGTGACGGTGTAGTTTTAGATGAATGTGACGGTGTAGTTTAGATGAACGGTGACGGTGTAGTTTAGATGAACGGTGACGGTGTAGTTTAGATGAACGGTGACGGTGTAGTTTAGAAGAATGTGACGGTGTAGTTTAGATCAACGGTGACGGTGTAGTTTAGATGAATGGTGATGGTGTAGTTTAGATGAACGGTGACGGTGTAGTTTTAGATGAATGTGACGGTGTAGTTTAGATGAATGTGACGGTGTAGTTTAGATGAATGTGACGGTGTAGTATTAGATGAATGGTGACGGTGTAGTTTAGATGAACGGTGACGGTGTAGTTTTAGATGAATGTGACGGTGTAGTTTTAGATGAACGGTGACAGTGTAGTTTTAGATGAACGGTGACGGTGTAGTTTAGATGAACGGTGACGGTGTAGTTTTAGATGAACGGTGACGGTGTAGTTTAGAAGAACAGTGACGGTGTAGTTTAGATGAACATGACGGTGTAGTTTAGATGAACGGTGACGGTGTAGTTTAGATGAACGGTGACGGTGTAGTTTAGATGAACGGTGACGGTGTAGTTTTAGATGAACGGTGACGGTGTAGTTTTAGATGAATGTGACGGTGTAGTTTAGATGAACGGTGACGGTGTAGTTTTAGATGAACGGTGACGGTGTAGTTTTAGATGAATGTGACGGTGTAGTTTAGATGAATGTGACGGTGTAGTTTAGATGAATGTGACGGTGTAGTTTAGAAGAACAATGACGGTGTAGTTTAGATGAATGGTGACGGTGTAGTTCTACGGACCTCCTGATTGGCCTCAGGTCGGGCGGGGGGTTGTCAGCGTCGTGGCGGTCGGGGGGGTGGAGCTGTGGCGAGGGCGGCGCTCTGTCGGCCCCTTCAGAGAACGTCACGCCCTCGTAGAATCCCGGCAGCTCGCAGTCGGTGCTGGCGCCCCCCGGGGCCCCCCCCTCGTCCTCCAGGATCTTCCCGATGGAGAACTGGAAGAGTGAGTCCGGGGCCGTGGCCCCCGCAGGCCCCGTGGCGCCGGGCGGGGCCAGGGCGTCAGAGGGGGGGCTGCTGAGCGTGGAGCTGTCCTGGCTCTCCAGAGAGTGCTCCTTAGCCAGACTGGAGTAGTACTCCACCGCAGGGACGTAGTAGGAGCCGTAGGGGCCCCCGTTGGTCCCGGGCCTCAGGGGCCCTGAGGGCGGCGGGGCCCCCGGGGTGCTGCGGATGTGGTGGGGCAGGAAGGGCCGCGGCTCCCCGGGTCCGCCCAGCGCCTCGCCCACCTGACACGCCGACTCCACGCCCTCCTCCAGCGCAGCGAACGGAGAGAACTTCTGGAACTCTGAAGTCACCACGGCGACCGCACCATCACCTGCTTTGGACGCCACGGCAACGCAGGACGGCGGGACGATGCTGAGCGCCAGACCCGCTCCGGTCCTGATGGGCAGGACCCGACCAGAACCGTCCATCCACAGCACAAAGTCTGCAGACACACACACACACACACACACATGAAGACCACCAGAGTGTGTGTGTGTGTGTACCTGAGTGTGTGTGTATGTGTGTGTGTGTACCTGTGTGTGTGTGTGTGTGTGTACCTGTGTGTGTGTTTGTGTGTACCTGTGTGTGTGTGTGTGTGTACCTGTGTGTGTGTGTGTGTGTGTATACCTGTGTGTGTGTGTGTGTGTGTGTACCTGTGTAGTACCCTGGGGCCAGGACCTCGTCCTGTTTGTAGTTCTGTTCTCCGACCAGTTGTCTCAGAGCTTCAGCCACCAGACCTTTGTAACTGTCAACACACACACACACACACAGGTGAGGACAGGACAGGTGAGGACAGGTGTGTGTACAGGTGAGGACAGGTGTGTGTGCAGGTGAGGACAGGTGTGTGTACAGGTGAGGACAGGTGTGTGTACAGGTATCAGGTGAGTGTACAGGTGTGTGTACAGGTTTGTGTACAGGTGTGTGTACAGGTGAGGACAGGTGTGTGTACAGGTGTGTGCACAGGTATCAGGTGTGTGTACAGGTTTGTGTACAGGTGTCAGGTGTGTGTACAGGTGAGGACAGGTGTGTGTACAGGTGTGTGTACAGGTATCAGGTGTGTACAGGTGTGTGTACAGGTGAGGACAGGTGTGTGTACAGGTGTGTGTACAGGTGTGTGTACAGGTGAGGACAGGTGTGTGTACAGGTGTGTGTACAGGTGTGTGTTACCTGTACTTGCGGTTGACCTCGTCGGCGGTGAGGGCGTGGTCGAACATCAGGACCTTGTGGGCGTCCTGCAGCCTTGGCCCCGTGTACTCCCGGTACTCCAGCTCCACGGCGGCGTCCAGCAGAGACAGGTAGCGCCGCACGATGAGAGCGTACGGGCTGTCTGTGGAACAGAGAGCACGTCACACAGGGACCAGAACCAGAACCAGGGACATATCAGGAGCAGGGCCCGGCTCCGTGTACTGACTGGTGACGTTGCTGATGAAGGCGGGGGAGAAGACGCGGTGCAGCACCAGCCCCGGGAAGTGGCCCAGCTGGAACAGGGACATGAGGATGTTGACGGTGGCGAGCGGCGAGCTGAGCGCCTTCAGCTCCACCACCTCCTCCAGGCGGGAGAAGAAGACCTGCTCCTGGGACGGACGGTAGCTCATCCTGCTGAACGGGAACACCAGCTTCTGGATCACCTGGGGGGGGGGGACACCTGGGCTCAAGACCACATCCACCTCAGGACCACATCCACCTGAAGACCACATCCACCTCAGGACCACATCCACCTCAAGACCACATCCACCTCAAGACCACATCCACCTCAGGACCACATCCACCTCAGGACCACATCCACCTCAGGACCACATCCACCTGAAGACCACATCCACCTCAGGACCACATCCACCTCAGGACCACATCCACCTCAGGACCACATCCACCTCAGGACCACATCAACCTCAGGACCACATCAACCTCAGGACCACATCCACCTGAAGACCACATCCACCTCAGGACCACATCCACCTCAGGACCACATCCACCTCAAGACCACATCCACCTCAGGACCACATCCTCCTCAAGACCACATCCACCTCAGGACCACATCCACCTCAAGACCACATCCACCTCAGGACCACATCCACCTCAGGACCACATCCACCTGAAGACCACATCCACCTCAGGACCACATCCACCTGAAGTCCTCCCCGTCCTCCCCTTCCTGTCCCCAGCGTCCCCCCTGCCCCCCCCCCGTCCTCACCTTGCTGCCCCCCCCTGTCCTCAGTGTCCCCCCTGTCCTCCCCTCCCTGCCCCCTCCCCCCGTCCTCACCTCTCTGCCCCCCCCCCGTCCTCGTCCTCCCCTTCCTGCCCCCCCCCCCCCCCGTCCTCACCCTGCTGTCCCCCCCGTCCTCCCCTCCCTGCCCCCCCCGTCCTCCCTGCCCCCCCCCCCCCCCCTCCTCACCTTGCTGTCCAGGTACTCGGCCTTCTTCACCAGGAAGTCGGCGATGGTGTCCAGCAGGTCGGTCTCCCTGAGGCGGTGGCGAGCGATGTACTTGGCGATGAGCGCCATGGTGTACGGCGTGATGCTGTCCACCTTCCTGGGCAGCTCCTCTGTGGGGGGGGGGGGGGGGGGGGGACACGTCATGTGATCAGAGGTGTGTTTCCTGCCGGTGCTTTTATTTTGAAGGGCCCCGCTGGTTACCTGCCAGGCTGCTGATGAAGCGCTCCTGACGGTTCTGGTAGAACAGGTGCGAGCTGAAGATCACCTCCAGGCTCTTGTTGCTCGCCTCCCGCACGCACGCCGCCAGCATCTCATCCAGCAGCGCCATCTCCTGGTCACGGACGCCGCTGACGCTCGCCAGCGTGTGTTTGACCAGACGCAGGATTTTCCTTAGGGACAGAGACAGGATATGACATCACACCTTTGTGCTCAGGTGAGTGGTTCCTCCGGCGCCATCGCTCCACAGCAAAGTGACCTCAGGAGGCGGGGCCTGAGCAAAGACCCTCGCGTCTGATTGGATGAACCACGCGTCCGTCATCTTTAGTGACGCGCCGCTTCAGCCGTTCCCATGGAAACCGAGCGGTGAAACCCTGGTTCCACCTAAGCCCCAGAGCAGCGGCCATGTTGGCCCCTGCTCCTCCATCAGAGACGCCATCGTTGCTGCATCACAACAGTCGCTGCTCAGCTACGTCACAGCGCTGACACCTGATTGGCTCCAGCTCCTGGAACCACTTTGAAGCGACAGATGGCGAGGAGCGGAGGAACCAGAGCCACCGGGAGATCCAGGAGAGATGCTAACAGCAGGACGTGGCTAACAGCGGTTAGCTCGGGGCTAACAGCGGTTAGCTCGGGGCAGCACGGTGAAGGCATTCAAACACACACACACACACACACACACACACACACACACACACACACACACACACACACACACACACACACACACACACACACACACACACACACACACACACACACACACACACCAGCTTCCTCACCTGTTGGCGAGCAGCTGTTCGGGGTTTGAGGGCGTGGTCGTGGCGGTGGCGGCGGTGGCGTTGGCGTTGGCGGGCTCCTGCGGCTGCAGCGAGCGCCACTTGAGTCTGTAGTAGGAGAGCAGCAGGAAGAGCGTCTGCGGGTGGCGCTCCCGCTCCAGGTTCTTCTCCAGGCCGCTCAGGCACGCCTCGGTCAGGGGGTGCTGGCTGCCCGGGTGCAGCTTCATGCTGGAGCTGAACACCATCGACACGTCCTTCTGGTTGAACTGGGGCAGTCTGGACTGGGACTCCGCCTCCAGCACCTGGACCACCGCCGAGTCACTGGGAAGACCTGGAGAGACCACGATAGACCACGTTAGACCACCTCAGACCACGTTAGACCACCTCAGACCACGTTAGACCACGTTAGACCCCCTCAGACCACGTTAGACCACCTTAGACCACTTTAGACCACGTTAGACCACCTTAGACCACGTTAGACCCCCTCAGACCACGTTAGACCACCTTAGACCACTTTAGACCACGTTAGACCACCTCAGACCACGTTAGACCACGTTAGACCACGTTAGACCACGATAGACCACGTTAGACCACGATAGACCACGTTAGACCACGATAGACCCCCTCAGACCACCTTAGACCACGTTAGACCCCCTCAGACCACGTTAGACCCCCTCAGACCACCTCAGACCACGTTAGACCACGTTAGACCCCCTCAGACCACGTTAGACCACGTTAGACCACGTTAGACCCCCTCCTCTGGTAGAAACTAATTCATCACTTATTAAACTTTAAGCTTCTGAAACAACAATAACAATAATAATAATATAATAACCATCATCATAACAACCACAGGTTCCCTGCAGTGTGTAAAGGCCGCCGTGGTCACGTTGCCGTGGTCACGTTGCCGTGGTAACAGCGGTGTCAGCTGACCCACTCACCGAGCGCTGCCACGGCGTACAGACAGTTGACGATGCTGAAGTTGTCGAACTTGGCGCAGTCGTTGACGATGGCGTCGCAGAGCGTCTGGAAGTCCTGCTGCTCCAGGATCTGGCGCCCGTCCCCGCCCTCTGCTCCTGAAGCCAAGCCGTCGGGGTCGTCCGCCCCGCCCCGTGGCGGCGGCGGCGGGGGCGTGGCCTGCAGCAGCTGTCCGATCTTCTGCAGGGCGACGGGGTAGTGGTTGTGGGAGATCTTGGCGGGGTTCTGCGTGACCCAGCGCAGCACCTCGTCAGGGCGCCGCGAGCGCTCGATCAGGCGCTTCATGGTGAAGAACGTGTCGTAGCTCATCTTCTCGTGGATGAAGTTCCACGTCTTCTTCTTGCTGCCGGCGCCGGCCGGAGCCCCGCCCCCTCCGTATGTGTGGAAGTGTGCGTGGTGCTGGTAGTGGGGGGGCGGCGGGGGCGGGGCCAGGTGGGCGGGCTGAGAGTGGGCGTGGTAGTGGAAGTGCGCTCCTCGGTGGGCGTCGGGGCGCCCCGGGTACAGCGGGTAAGCGGGGGGGGGCGGGGCCGAGTGGTGGGGGAGGTGGGGGTGAGGCGCCTCGAGCACGGTCAGCCCCGCCCTGCGCCCCTGCTTCACCCCCCCTCCTCCTCCCCCCCCGGCGCCGTAGAGGCGGGTGGCGTACATGGCGACGGGCTGAGCGGCGGGGCGGGGGGGGCAGGGAGGGAGGCGGCGAGCTCGGCTCAGGAGGCGCCACCCAGAGGACGAACACAGCATAGTCCAGGAGCCAGGACGCCTGCAGGAGTCAGCACGCCGCGCCTGCACGGGACACGGACACGGGTTAGAGAGCAGCAGTCTGTCCTCCTGTCTGTCCTCCTGTCCACCTGTCTGTCCCCCTGTCTGTCTGTCCCCCTGTCTGTCCACCTGTCTGTCTGTCCTCCTGTCTGTCCTCCTGTCTGTCCCCCTGTCTGTCCTGTCCACCTGTCTGTCTGTCCTCCTGTTCACCTGTCTGTCCTCCTGTTCACCTGTCTGTCCTGTCCACCTGTCTGTCTGTCCTCCTGTTCACCTGTCTGTCCTCCTGTTCACCTGTCTGTCCACCTGTCTGTCCTGTTCACCTGTCTGTCTGTCCTCCTGTCCACCTGTCTGTCCACCTGTCTGTCCTGTTCACCTGTCTGTCTGTCCTCCTGTCCACCTGTCTGTCCTCCTGTCAGCTAGTCCAGGCCCACATGCTAGCGTTAGCAGCTAGCTAGTTAGCTGCCGGTTAACCGTCCCGCTGCGGTGTCACATACGTCACATATACGTCACTACATGTGTCAAATAGATATGATGACGTCATGCCCAAGTTGACGTTTCTGTCACTTTTTATGTCCGGCTAACAGTTTTCCAGGCTAACCGAGCAGCTAACAGCTAACAGCTAACTGACAGCTGAGAGAGCCCTGTCAGTTAGCTGTTAGCTGTTAGCTGCTCGGTTGGCCCGGCTCGGCCCGGCTCACATTAGCATGTCAGAGATCCTAACCCGGGACAAAAGAAGTGATCCGGGCCAACAGAGACAAACTAAACCAAACAAGCTAACCGAGGCTACAAGCTAACCAGCTAGCTGTCACCCAGCCGATGTGTTAGCATGTTAGCATCAGGTGTCCTTCTCTGAGCCTTTATAACCCGGGTATAACCGGGCTAACTAACCCGGTTATACCCGGGTAATAAGCGGCCGGAGCGTGTGTTTACCTCATAGCTCAATGACACCGGCAGCTCCGCTCTGATGAAAGTCCTGAGGCCGCTGACAGCGCGCCTTCACCGGCTGCAAACACGGAGACGCACCGGGAAACAGGCAGCGGTCAGCGGCTGCAGCAGGCTCCATCCCGCGGTACCCGGCATGCACCTGGGGGGGTACTGTACATTAATATATGTTATATTACTGTATAATTATATTACATTACTGTATATTAATATAACTGTATTTATACTTTATTACTGTATATTTATATATATATTAAATTACTGCATATTAATATAACTGTGTTTATATTAAATTATTCACACTTTAACACACGTTTATGCTCCTAGAGGACACTTTAACACACGTTTATGCTCCTAGAGGACACTTTTACACACGTTTATGCTCCTAGAGGACACTTTAGCACACGTTTATGCTCCTAGAGGACACTTTAACACACGTTTATGCTCCTAGAGGACACTTTAGCACACGTTTATGCTCCTAGAGGACACTTTAACACACGTTTATGCTCCTAGAGGACACTTTAACACACGTTTATGCTCCTAGAGTTCACTTTAGCACACGTTTATGCTCCTAGAGGACACTTTAGCACACGTTTATGCTCCTAGAGGACACTTTAACAAACGTTTATGCTCCTAGAGGACACTTTAACACACGTTTATGCTCCTAGAGGACACTTTAACACACGTTTATGCTCCTAGAGGACACTTTAGCACACGTTTATGCTCCTAGAGGACACTTTAACACACGTTTATGCTCCTAGAGGACACTTTAACACACGTTTATGCTCCTAGAGGACACTTTAACACACGTTTATGCTCCTAAAGGACACTTTAACAAACGTTTATGCTCCTAGAGGACACTTTAACACACGTTTATGCTCCTAGAGGACAGTTTAACACACGTTTATGCTCCTAGAGGACACTTTAACACACGTTTATGCTCCTAGAGGACACTTTAGCACAGGTTTGGACACTTTAACACAGGTTTGGACACTTTAGCACAGGTGTGGACACTTTAGCACAGGTTTGGACACTTTAGCACAGGTGTGGACAGTTTAGCACAGGTGTGGACACTTTAGCACGCTTAGCTCCAGTAACCCGGTTGGTCCTCCGGGGGGCGCTGAACTCCTCTAAGTCAAACTGAAGCAGTAGAAGAAGAAGAAGGCTTCAGACAAGATGGCGGAGCAGTGTTGTTACGGAACAGGACCACTGCTGCTGGGCAGAGTCTAGACCCCGGTCCTGGTGTTTGAACCCCAGTCCCGGTCCCGGTGTTTGGACCCCGGTCCTGGTGTGAGGATGGCCCACCGGTACCTGCTGTCCGCCGGCTGCAGGAGCTCGGCCCGGCGGCTGCTGCTGCCCTCCGCCGCCCCGCTCAGGCTGGTAGGTGATGCTAACAGGCTAGCATGCTAACATGACCCCGCTGCTGTTTGATAACAACCCGCTGTCACGGCAGGTAGACTCACCTGTGTGACGTCAGAGGGCTGCGCTGTGATTGGCTGGTTCAGGGAGCCCCGTTAGTCACAGACACTTTAATAGTTAAACACTTAAACAGGACTCATGCTGCACCGGTGGACTTCAATGGTCTTGACCTTTAAACAGAATTCCGTTGCTAGGCAACAGCATTGGTCCTTGGTTACTTCCTGTCTGCTGATGTCAGTCACATGAAGTGAAACAGGAAAAAAGCTGGGACACATTTGAAAAGGTTTGAAACCCCCGTGTTAAACTCTGCTTCCTGTCTGTCAGGTGACGTGTGCGTCCGGCGTGGGACAGGTAGAGAGGGGGCGGAGCCTGCTGAGTGACCTCATGGGAGTGTACCGGCGGCTGAGCTCCAGGCCGCCTAAAGGTACGGCGCGGTGTTTTAGGAGTCTCTGTGAGGACCGGGCCGAGGAGGGGGGGGGGGGCATCTGTGAAGGTTCAGACCTGGTTTCAGTGTTTCGTGTTTTTCTTTCTTCAGGTTTTGAAAAATATTTTCCAGAAAGTCAGAAAATTCCAACAAACACGGAAGCTGAAGCAGAAACCAAAGGTAGAAACTGTCACATACCGTCACCTGCCGTCACATACTGTCACCTGCCGTCACCTGCCGTCCCCTACCGTCACCTACCGTCACCTACCGTCATCTACCGTCACCTACTGTCCCCTACCGTCACCTACTGTCACCTACCGTCACGTGTCGCCACCTACAGTCACCTACCATCACCTACTGTCACCTACTGTCACCTACCATCACCTGCTGTCACCTACCGTCACGTACTGTCACCTACCGTCACCTACCGTCACGTACTGTCACCTACCGTCACGTACTGTCACCTACCGTCACGTACTGTCACTTACCGTCACGTACTGTCACCTACCGTCACCTACCGTCACCTACTGTCACCTACCCTCACCTACTGTCACCTACCGTCACCTACCGTCACCTACCGTCACCTACTGTCACCTACCCTCACCTACTGTCACCTACCCTCACCTACTGTCACCTACCGTCACGTACTGTCACCTACCGTCACGTACTGTCACCTACCGTCACCTACTGTCACCTACCGTCACCTACTGTCACCTACTGTCACCTACTGTCACCTACCGTCACCTACTGTCACCTACCGTCACCTACTGTCACCTACTGTCACCTACCGTCACCTACTGTCACCTACTGTCACCTACTGTCACCTACCGTCACCTACCGTCACCTACCGTCACGTACTATCACCTTGCGTCACGTACTGTCACCTACCGTCACCTACTGTCACCCACCGTCACCTACTGTCACCCACCGTCACCTACTGTCACCTACTGTCACCTACTGTCACCTACAGTCACCTACTGTCACCTACCGTCACCTACCGTCACCTACTGTCACCTACAGTCACCTACTGTCACCTACCGTCACCTGCCGTCACCTACTGTCACCTACCATCACGTACCGTCACCTGCTGTCACCTACCGTCACCTACAGTCACCTACTGTCACCTACCGTCACCTGCCGTCACCTACTGTCACCTACCGTCACGTACTGTCACCTACTGTGAAATCTACGGACTGATTGATGGATTTTCTGTTCGCAGACGTCAAACCTGGCGATGCTCAGAGAGATTCTGAGAGGTCAGGGGGAGACGGAGGAGGAGAGGGAGGAGGAGGAGGGGGAGGAGGAGGAGGAGGAGCGGGTGGAGGAGGAGGAGGAGGAGGAGGAGCGGGTGGAGGAGGAGGAAAACGCGGAGGGCGCAGGGAGGAGTCCCACTGGTACAGCCGTCTGCAGAAGGTCAGTTCCTGAGTCCACCTGTGGAGGCGCTGCTCACCTGGTGCTCTGGACCTGAACCCGGCTGTGTGTGTTTCAGGGCGACGTCCCCTGGGACGATAAGGAGTTCCGTGTGTTCCTCCTGGGCGGGGCGGCGTTCTGGACCGCCGTCACCTACTACTTCTTCTTCAGGGACGGAGGACGAGAGGTCACCTGGAAGGACTTTGTCAACACCTACCTGTCCAAAGGAGTGGTGAGGAGAACGCCGCTCGCACCTGTTCACCTGTTCACCTGCACACCTGCTCACCTGTTCACCTGCCCCTGAGTGTAACGGTGTGTGTGTGTGTGTGTGTGTGTGTGTGTGTGTGTGTGTGTGTGTGTGTGTGTGTGTGTGTGTGTGTGTGTGTGTGTGTGTGTGTGTGTGTGTGTGTGTGTGTGTGTGTGTGTGTGTGTGTGTGTGTGTGTGTGTGTGTGTGTGTGTGTGTGTGTGTGTGTGTGTGTGTGTGTGTGTGTGTGTGTGTTTCCAGGTGGACCGGTTGGAGGTGGTCAACAAGCGTTACGTTAAAGTCGTCTTCTCTCCGGGGAAGACGCCGGTGGACGGGGTGAGTTACTGTTTACACAGGTTAGAGCGCCCTCCCACTGTGCCTCTGTCACAGGTTAGAGCGCCCTCCCACTGTGCCTCAGTCACAGGTTAGAGCGCCCTCCCACTGTGCCTGCGTCACAGGTTAGAGCGCCCTCCCACTGTGCCTCAGTCACAGGTTAGAGCGCCCTCCCACTGTGCCTCCGTCACAGGTTAGAGCGCCCTCCCACTGTGCCTCCGTCACAGGTTAGTGCGCCCTCCCACTGTGCCTCAGTCACAGGTCAGAGCGCCCTCCCACTGTGCAGCCGTCACAGGTTAGAGCGCCCTCCCACTGTGCCTCCGTCACAGGTTAGTGCGCCCTCCCACTGTGCCTCAGTCACAGGTCAGAGCGCCCTCCCACTGTGCAGCCGTCACAGGTTAGAGCGCCCTCCCACTGTTCCTCCGTGCCGTGCCCCGTGCTTTAGGGTCCTTGTCCCCCCCTCCAGGCCCGTTTGTGCTCACACTACCTGGGCCTCGGAGAATGCTTCTTGCTGCCTATACGTCATCACGCCGTAACACGTCACACGCATTGATGACGTCATGGCGATGCGTGGCTTTGTTTCCAGATCTTTCCGTAGACCTCGGAGTTTTTGTGCGTCTTGTCGACTGTTTTTGAATCTTTTCATCGACCAAATCTGCAGTAAACACTCCACCTCCGCATCACACCAACGTGAACCTTTCACCGCCATTGTTTGAAATGTCCGCGCATGGTCCCTCCTTCTTTTTTCTACGTCCCAACAGGCGCACAGGAAATGACCTCAGAACCACCGTAGGCCTCGTGCTCGTACACGTGCGCACGCTCGTGCTCGTACACGTGCAAACGTGCTTTACTAAAGCCCACCTCTCCCAAACGGGCCGTGGACGGCAAGCGTGCCGCTCCTAGACGTGGTACGGTTGCACTCACACTGGTCAAAGGAACCAGACTTTACGGGACGGAGGCACAGTGGGAGGGGGGCCTTAATTATTTTACTTTCCATTAAGTGTGTGTGTGTGTGTGTGTGTGTGTGTGTGTGTGTGTGTGTGTGTGTGTGTGTGTGTGTGTGTGTGTGTGTGTGTGTGTGTGTGTGTGTGTGTGTGTGTGTGTGTGTGTGTGTGTGTGTGTGTGTGTGTGTGTGTGTGTGTGTGTGTGTGTGTGTGTGTGTGTGTGTGTGTGTGTGTGTCAGCAGTACGTGTGGTTCAACATCGGGAGCGTGGACACGTTTGAGAGGAACCTGGAGACGGCGCAGTACGAGCTCAACATCGACGGAGAGAACCGGCTGCCCGTGGTCTATTCCACCGAGAGCGACGGGTGAGGGCGCCATGTTCTGTGATACACATCACGCCACACACACACACACACACACACACACCTTCTGATTGGCTGTGAGGCTGGGGGGGCGGGCTCACCTGCTTCCAGAGGGCGTTCAAAGACAGGTGTGGGGGGGTTACGAACCGAGTCCAGACGTAACTGAGTGTCGGACGCTGGGAGCGAGTGACGAAGAAGCAGGTGAGCCCTCACACACACTTCACCCCCGAGCCTCGGCGGCCGACCCCTCCCCCTCTGAGCGTGTTAGCGGGCAGCCACGCCTCGGCGTCCGTAGACGTGAGGTACCGTTCCCGGGGTGGTGTCGGCCGTGTCACACGTGGTCCTGGGTCCGTCCTAACGTCCGTCCTCTCTCCTCAGCTCCTTCCTACTGAGCATGCTCCCCACGGTGCTCATCATCGGCTTCCTGCTGTTCATGCTGCGGCGTGGGCCGGCGGGGGCGGGGCGTCCCGGCCGGGGGATGGGCGGGCTGTTCAGCGTCAGCGAGACGACGGCGAAGATCCTCAAAGACGAGATCGATGTGAAGTTCAAAGACGTGGCCGGCTGCGAGGAGGCGAAGCTCGAGATCATGGAGTTCGTCAACTTCCTCAAGAACCCCAAACAGTACCAGGACCTGGGCGCCAAGATCCCCAAGGTGAGGGGGGGGGGGTCCCCGAGGGGAGGGGGGGGTCCCCAAACAGTACCAGGACCTGGGCGCCAAGATCCCCAAGGTGAGGGGGGGGGGGGGCCCCGAGGGGAGGGGGGGGTCCCCAAACAGTACCAGGACCTGGGCGCCAAGATCCCCAAGGTGAGGGGGGGGGGGTCCAAACAGTACCAGGACCTGGGCGCCAAGATCCCCAAGGTGAGGGGGGGGGGTCCCCGAGGGGAGGGGGGGGGTCCCCAAACAGTACCAGGACCTGGGCGCCAAGATCCCCAAGGTGAGGGGGGGGGGGTCCCCGAGGGGAGGGGGGGGGGGGTCCAAACAGTACCAGGACCTGGGCGCCAAGATCCCCAAGGTGGGGGGGGGGGGGGTCCCCGAGGGGAGGGGGGGGGGTCCCCAAACAGTACCAGGACCTGGGCGCCAAGATCCCCAAGGTGAGGGGGGGGGGGGGGTCCGAGGGGAGGGGGGGTCCCCAAACAGTACCAGGACCTGGGCGCCAAGATCCCCAAGGTGAGGGGGGGGGGGGTCCCCGAGGGGAGGGGGGGGGGGTCCAAACAGTACCAGGACCTGGGCGCCAAGATCCCCAAGGTGGGGGGGGGGGGGGTCCCCGAGGGGAGGGGGGGGGTCCCCAAACAGTACCAGGACCTGGGCGCCAAGATCCCCAAGGTGAGGGGGGGGGGGGTCCCCGAGGGGGGGGGGGGGTCCAAACAGTACCAGGACCTGGGCGCCAAGATCCCCAAGGTGAGGGGGGGGGGGGTCCAAACAGTACCAGGACCTGGGCGCCAAGATCCCCAAGGTGAGGGGGGGGGGGGGGGCGAGGTGAGGGCGGGGCCTCTCAGGTGAGGGCGGGGCCTCTCTGGTGAGGGTGGGGGCTCTCAGGTGAGGGCGGGGCCTCTCAGGTGAGGGTGGGGCCTCTCAGGTGATGGCGGGGGCTCTCAGGTGAGGGCGGGGCCTCTCAGGTGAGGGCGGGGGCTCTCAGGTGAGGGCGGGGGCTCTCAGGTGAGGGCGGGGCCTCTCAGGTGAGGGCGGGGCCTCTCAGGTGAGGGTGGGGGCTCTCAGGTGAGGGCGGGGGCTCTCTGGTGAGGGTCAGCAGTAAACGGTTGCTTGTGTGCAGGGCGCCATCCTGACGGGTCCTCCAGGCACAGGAAAGACCCTCCTGGCCAAAGCGACGGCCGGCGAGGCCAACGTCCCGTTCATCACGGTGAACGGCTCAGAGTTCCTGGAGATGTTCGTGGGCGTCGGCCCCGCCAGGGTGAGCCACGCACACCGCCTCATATCCTGTTCTTGCAGATCCTGAGATACTGTACTGCCACCTGCTGAGCAGCGTGATGATGTCACTTCCTGTGCAGGTCAGAGACCTGTTCGTCATGGCGAGGAAGAACGCCCCCTGCATCCTCTTCATCGATGAGATCGACGCCGTGGGACGGAAACGAGGGCGGGGAACTTCGGGGACAGAGCGAGCAGGAGAACACGCTGAACCAGCTGCTGGTGGAGATGGACGGTGGGTGACGGCGCCCGTGTTTAACTGTGATGACGTCACTGTGGCTGTGATGTCACAGGTCTCACTGCGCTCTGTCCCGTCAGGGTTCAACACGGCGACCAACGTGGTGGTTCTGCAGGAACCAACCGGCCGGACATCCTGGACCCGGCGCTGATGAGACCCGGGCGCTTCGACCGACAGATTTACATCGGTGAGAAAAAGGACTTTTATTTTGAAAGGGTCACGTTCGATGCCTCAGGAGGAGGCGGTCACTGTCAAAGGTCGCTGTGACATCACAAAGATTTAACAGGATGGAGAGGAGGAAGTGAGGACGTTTTC
>NC_139840.1:274307-306807 GCF_963691815.1 Echiichthys vipera | reverse complement strand
CTGGAGCTGAACACCATCGACACGTCCTTCTGGTTAAACTGGGGCAGTCGGGACTGGGACTCCGCCTCCAGCACCTGGACCACCGCCGAGTCACTGGGAAGACCTGGAGAGACCACGTTAGACCACGTTAGACCACCTCAGACCACGTTAGACCCCCTCAGACCACGTTAGACCACGTTAGACCACCTCAGACCACGATAGACCACCTCAGACCACGTTAGACCACCTCAGACCACGTTAGACCACGTTAGACCACGTTAGACCACCTTAGACCACGTTAGACCACCTTAGACCACTTTAGACCACGTTAGACCACCTCAGACCACGTTAGACCACCTCAGACCACGTTAGACCACCTCAGAGCACGTTAGACCACCTTAGACCACTTTAGACCACGTTAGACCACCTCAGAGCACGTTAGACCCCCTCAGACCACGTTAGACCACGTTAGACCCCCTCAGACCACGTTAGACCACCTTAGACCACGATAGACCACGTTAGACCACCTCAGACCACGTTAGACCCCCTCAGACCACGTTAGACCACGTTAGACCCCCTCAGACCACGTTAGACCACCTTAGACCACTTTAGACCACGTTAGACCACCTCAGACCACGTTAGACCACCTCAGAGCACGTTAGACCACCTTAGACCACTTTAGACCACGTTAGACCACCTCAGAGCACGTTAGACCCCCTCAGACCACGTTAGACCACCTTAGACCACTTTAGACCACGTTAGACCACGTTAGACCCCCTCAGACCACCTCAGACCACGTTAGACCCCCTCAGACCACCTCAGACCCCCTCAGACCACGTTAGACCACCTCCTCTGGTAGAAACTAATATTCATCACTTATTAAACTCTGAGCTTCTGAAACAACAATAATAATAATAATAATAACAATAATAACCATCATAACAACAACAGGTTCCCTGCAGTGTGTAAAGGCCGCCGTGGTCACGTTGCCGTGGTCACGTTGCCGTGGTAACGGCGGTGTCAGCTGACCCACTCACCGAGCGCTGCCACGGCGTACAGACAGTTGACGATGCTGAAGTTGTCGAACTTGGCGCAGTCGTTGACGATGGCGTCGCAGAGCGTCTGGAAGTCCTGCTGCTCCAGGATGTGGCGCCCGTCCCCGCCCTCTGCTCCTGAAGCCAAGCCGTCGGGGTCGTCCGCCCCGCCCCGTGGCGGCGGCGGGGGGCGTGGCCTGCAGCAGCTGTCCGATCTTCTGCAGGGCGACGGGGTAGTGGTTGTGGGAGATCTTGGCGGGGTTCTGCGTGACCCAGCGCAGCACCTCGTCAGGGCGCCGCGAGCGCTCGATCAGGCGCTTCATGGTGAAGAACGTGTCGTAGCTCATCTTCTCGTGGATGAAGTTCCACGTCTTCTTCTTGCTGCCGGCGCCGGCCGGAGCCCCGCCCCCTCCGTATGCGTGGAAGTGTGCGTGGTGCTGGTAGTGGGAGGGCGGCGGGGGCGGGGGCCAGGTGGGCGGGCTGAGAGTGGGCGTGGTAGTGGAAGTGCGCTCCTCGGTGGGCGTCGGGGCGCCCCGGGTACAGCGGGTAAGCGGGGGGGGGCGGGGCCGAGTGGTGGGGGAGGTGGGGGTGAGGCGCCTCGAGCACGGTCAGCCCCGCCCTGCGCCCCTGCTTCACCCCCCCTCCTCCTCCCCCCCCGGCGCCGTAGAGGCGGGTGGCGTACATGGCGACGGGCTGAGCGGCGGGGCGGGGGGGGCAGGGAGGGAGGCGGCGAGCTCGGCTCAGGAGGCGCCACCCAGAGGACGAACACAGCATAGTCCAGGAGCCAGGACGCCTGCAGGAGTCAGCACGCCGCGCCTGCACGGGACACGGACACGGGTTAGAGAGCAGCAGTCTGTCCTCCTGTCTGTCTGTCTGTCCACCTGTCTGTCTGTCCTCCTGTCTGTCCTCCTGTCTGTCTGTCCTCCTGTCCACCTGTCTGTCTGTCCTCCTGTCTGTCCTCCTGTCTGTCTGTCCTCCTGTCCTCCTGTCTGTCCTCCTGTCTGTCTGTCCTCCTGTCTGTCTGTCCTCCTGTCTGTCTGTCCTCCTGTTAACCTGTCTGTCCTCCTGTCTGTCTGTTAACCTGTCTGTCCTCCTGTCTGTCTGTCCTCCTGTTCACCTGTCTGTCTGTCCTCCTGTCTGTCCTCCTGTTCACCTGTCTGTCTGTCCTCCTGTTCACCTGTCTGTCCACCTGTCTGTCTGTCCTCCTGTTCACCTGTCTGTCCACCTGTCTGTCTGTCCTCCTGTTCACCTGTCTGTCCTCCTGTCTGTCTGTCCTCCTGTTCACCTGTCTGTCCTCCTGTCTGTCTGTCCTCCTGTCTGTCTGTCCTCCTGTCTGTCTGTCCTCCTGTTCACCTGTCTGTCCACCTGTCTGTCTGTCCTCCTGTTCACCTGTCTGTCCTCCTGTCTGTCAGTCTGTCTGTCTGTCAGTCTGTCCACCTGTCTGTCCTCCTGTCCACCTGTCTGTCCTCCTGTCTGTCCTCCTGTCTGTCCTCCTGTTCACCTGTCTGTCCTCCTGTCGGCTAGTCCAGGCCCACATGCTAGCGTTAGCAGCTAGCTAGTTAGCTGCCGGTTAACCGTCCCGCTGCGGTGTCACATACGTCACATATACGTCACTACATGTGTCAAATAGATATGATGACGTCACGCCCAAGTTGACGTTTCTGTCACTTTTTATGTCCGGTGGACAGTTTTCCAGGCTAACCGAGAAGCTAACAGCTAACAGCTAACTGACAGCTGAGAGAGCCCTGTCAGTTAGCTGTTAGCTGTTAGCTGCTTGGTTGGCCCGGCTCGGCCCGGCTCACATTAGCATGTCAGAGATCCTAACCCGGGACAAAAGAAGTGACCCGGGCCAACAGAGACAAACTAAACCAAACAAGCTAACCGAGGCTACAAGCTAACCAGCTAGCTGTCACCCAGCCGATGTGTTAGCATGTTAGCATCAGGTGTCCTTCTCTGAGCCTTTATAACCCGGGTATAACCGGGCTAACTAACCCGGTTATACCCGGGTAATAAGCGGCCGGAGCGTGTGTTTACCTCATAGCTCAATGACACCGGCAGCTCCGCTCTGATGAAAGTCCTGAGGCCGCTGACAGCGCGCCTTCACCGGCTGCAAACACGGAGACGCACCGGGAAACAGGCAGCGGTCAGCGGCTGCAGCAGGCTCCATCCCGCGGTACCCGGCATGCACCTGGGGGGGGGGGGGGGGGGGGTACTGTACATTAATATATACTATATTACTGTATAATTATATTACATTACTGTATATTTATATAACTGTATTTATACTTTATTACTGTATATTTATATATATATTAAATTACTGCATATTAATATAACTGTGTTTATATTAAATTATTCACACTTTAACACACGTTTATGCTCCTAGAGGACACTTTAGCACACGTTTATGCTCCTAGAGGACACTTTAGCACACGTTTATGCTCCTAGAGGACACTTTAACACACGTTTATGCTCCTAGAGGACACTTTAACACACGTTTATGCTCCTAGAGGACACTTTAGCACACGTTTATGCTCCTAGAGGACACTTTAGCACACGTTTATGCTCCTAGAGGACACTTTAACACACGTTTATGCTCCTAGAGGACACTTTAGCACACGTTTATGCTCCTAGAGGACACTTTAACACACGTTTATGCTCCTAGAGGACACTTTAACACACGTTTATGCTCCTAGAGGACACTTTAGCACACGTTTATGCTCCTAGAGGACACTTTAGCACACGTTTATGCTCCTAGAGGACACTTTAACACACGTTTATGCTCCTAGAGGACACTTTAGCACACGTTTATGCTCCTAGAGGACACTTTAGCACACGTTTATGCTCCTAGAGGACACTTTAGCACAGGTTTGGACACTTTAGCACAGGTTTGGACACTTTAGCACAGGTTTGGACACTTTAGCACAGGTGTGGACACTTTAGCACAGGTTTGGACACTTTAGCACAGGTTTGGACACTTTAGCACAGGTGTGGACACTTTAGCACAGGTGTGGACACTTTAGCACGCTTAGCTCCAGTAACCCGGTTGGTCCTCCGGGGGGCGCTAAACTCCTCTAAGTCAAACTGAAGCAGTAGAAGAAGAAGAAGGCTTCAGACAAGATGGCGGAGCAGTGTTGTTACGGAACAGGACCACTGCTGCTGGGCAGAGTCTAGACCCCGGTCCTGGTGTTTGAACCCCAGTCCCGGTCCCGGTGTTTGGACCCCGGTCCTGGTGTGAGGATGGCCCACCGGTACCTGCTGTCCGCCGGCTGCAGGAGCTCGGCCCGGCGGCTGCTGCTGCCCTCCGCCGCCCCGCTCAGGCTGGTAGGTGATGCTAACAGGCTAGCATGCTAACATGACCCCGCTGCTGTTTGATAACAACCCGCTGTCACGGCAGGTAGACTCACCTGTGTGACGTCAGAGGGCTGCACTGTGATTGGCTGGTTCAGGGAGCTCCGTTAGTCACAGACTCAGACACTTTAATAGTTAAACACTTAAACAGGACTCATGCTGCACCGGTGGACTTCAATGGTCTTGACCTTTAAACAGAATTCCGTTGCTAGGCAACAGCCTTGGTCCTTGGTTACTTCCTGTCTGCTGATGTCAGTCACGTGAAGTGAAACAGGAAATAAGCTGGGACACATTTGAAAAGGTTTGAAACCCCCGTGTTAAACTCTGCTTCCTGTCTGTCAGGTGACGTGTGCGTCCGGCGTGGGACAGGTGGAGAGGGGGCGGAGCCTGCTGAGTGACCTCATGGGAGTGTACCGGCGGCTGAGCTCCAGGCCGCCTAAAGGTACGGCGCGGTGTTTATGAGTCTCTGTGAGGACCGGGCCGAGGAGGGGGTGGGGTGGGGGGGGGGGCATCTGTGAAGGTTCAGACCTGGTTTCAGTGTTTCGTGTTTTTCTTCTTCAGGTTTTGAAAAATATTTTCCAGAAAGTCAGAAAATTCCAACAAACACTGAAGCTGAAGCAGAAACCAAAGGTAGAAACTGTCACCTGCCGTCACCTGCCGTCACATACTGTCACCTGCCGTCACCTGCCGTCACCTACCGTCACCTGCCGTCACCTGCCGTCACATACTGTCACCTGCCGTCACATACTGTCACCTGCCGTCACCTGCCGTCACGTGTCGCCACATACTGTCACCTACCGTCACCTGCCGTCACCTACTGTCACATACCGTCACTTACTGTCACATACCGTCACGTACTGTCACATACCGTCATGTACTGTCACATACCGTCACATACCGTCACCTACTGTCACATACCGTCACGTACTGTCACATACTGTCACCTACTGTCACATACCGTCACCTACCGTCACCTGCTGTCACCTACCATCACCTGCTGTCACCTACCGTCACGTACTGTCACCTACCGTCACGTACTGTCACCTACCGTCACGTACTGTCACCTACCGTCACCTACCGTCACGTACTGTCACCTACCGTCACGTACTGTCACCTACCGTCACGTACTGTCACCTACCGTCACCTACCGTCACGTACTGTCACCTACCGTCACGTACTGTCACCTACCGTCACGTACTGTCACCTACCGTCACCTACCGTCACCTACTGTCACCTACCGTCACCTACCGTCACCTGCCGTCACCTACCGTCACGTACTGTCACCTGCCGTCACGTACTGTCACCTACTGTCACGTACCGTCACGTACTGTCACCTGCCGTCATGTACCGTCACGTACTGTCACCTACCGTCACGTACCGTCACGTACTGTCACCTACCGTCACGTACCGTCACGTACTGTCACCTACCGTCACGTACCGTCACGTACTGTCACCTGCCGTCACCTACCGTCACGTACTGTCACCTGCCGTCATGTACCGTCACGTACTGTCACCTACCGTCACCTACCGTCACGTACTGTCACCTACCGTCACGTACTGTCACCTACCGTCACGTACTGTCACCTACCGTCACGTACCGTCACGTACTGTCACCTACCGTCACGTACCGTCACCTACTGTCACCTACCGTCACCTACTGTCACCTACCGTCACCTACTGTCACCTACCGTCACCTACTGTCACGTACCGTCACCTACCGTCACCTACTGTCACCTACCGTCACCTACTGTCACGTACTGTCACCTACCGTCACCTACCGTCACCTACCGTCACGTACTGTCACCTACCGTCACCTACTGTGAAATCTACGGACTGATTGATGGATTTTCTGTTCGCAGACGTCAAACCTGGCGATGCTCAGAGAGATTCTGAGAGGTCAGGGGGAGACGGAGGGGGAGATGGAGGAGGAGGAGGAGGAGGAGGAGGAGGAGGAGGAGGAGCGGGAGGAGGAGCGGGTGGAGGAGCGGGAGGAGGAGCGGGAGGAGCTGGTGGAGGAGGAGGAGGAAAACGCGGAGGCCGCAGGGAGGAGTCCCACTGGTACAGCCGTCTGCAGAAGGTCAGTTGCTGAGTCCACCTGTGGAGGCGCTGCTCACCTGGGGCTGTGGATCTGAACCCGGCTGTGTGTGTTTCAGGGCGACGTCCCCTGGGACGATAAGGAGTTCCGTGTGTTCCTCCTGGGCGGGGCGGCGTTCTGGACCGCCGTCACCTACTACTTCTTCTTCAGGGACGGAGGACGAGAGGTCACCTGGAAGGACTTTGTCAACACCTACCTGTCCAAAGGAGTGGTGAGGAGACCGCCGCTCGCACCTGCACACCTGCTCACCTGCTCACCTGTTCACCTGCACACCTGCTCACCTGCAAACCTGCACACCTGCACACCTGCTCACCTGCTCACCTGCTCACCTGTTCACCTGCTCACCTGCTCACCTGCTCACCTGCTCACCTGCACACCTGCACACCTGCTCACCTGCTCACCTGCTCACCTGCACACCTGCTCACCTGCTCACCTGCTCACCTGCACACCTGCACACCTGCTCACCTGCTCACCTGCTCACCTGCTCACCTGCTCACCTGCACACCTGCACACCTGCACACCTGTTCACCTGTTCACCTGCACACCTGCACACCTGCTCCTGAGTGTAACGGTGTGTGTGTGTGTGTTTCCAGGTGGACCGGTTGGAGGTGGTCAACAAGCGTTACGTTAAAGTCGTCTTCTCTCCGGGGAAGACGCCGATGGACGGGGTGAGTTACTGTTTACACAGGCTAGAGCGCCCTCCCACTGTGCCTCCGTCACAGGTTAGAGCGCCCTCCCACTGTGCCTCCGTCACAGGTTAGAGCGCCCTCCCACTGTGCCTCTGTCACAGGTTAGAGCACCCTCCCTCTGTGCCTCAGTCACAGGTTAGAGCACCCTCCCACTGTGCGTGCGTCCCGTGCCCCGTGCTTTAGGGTCCTTGTCCCCCCCTCCAGGCCCGTTTGTACTCACACTACCTGGGCCTCGGAGAATGCTTCTTGCTGCCTATACGTCATCACGCCGTAACACGTCACACGCATTGATGACGTCATGGCGATGCGTGGCTTTGTTTCCAGATCTTTCCGTAGACCTCGGAGTTTTTGTGCGTCTTGTCGACTGTTTTTGAATCTTTTCATCGACCAAATCTGCAGTAAACACTCCACCTCCGCATCACACCAACGTGAACCTTTCACCGCCATTGTTTGAAATGTCCGCGCATGGTCCCTCCTTCTTTTTTCTACGTCCCAACAGGCGCACAGGAAATGACCTCAGAACCGCCGTAGGCCTCGTGCTCGTACACGTGCGCACGCTCGTGCTCGTACACGTGCAAACGTGCTTTACTAAAGCCCACCTCTCCCAAACGGGCCGTGGACGGCAAGCGTGCCGCTCCTAGACGTGGTACGGTTGCACTCACACTGGTCAAAGGAACCAGACTTTACGGGACGGAGGCACAGTGGGAGGGGGGCCTTAATTATTTACCTTTCCATTAAGCTCAAATACCCTGAATGAGGCCGGTCTGTCTCGCCAAACGCCCCTGATTTGCATGTGCGTCGCTCTCCCTGAGAGAAGCCGGCTGCTGATTGGACGGAGCGCTCAGAGGGATGTGAGCCTCCAGAGGCTCTGAATCCTCTGGGGCTGTTTTTAATGAATCACGGCGAGAGAACGGACGCTTGAAAGGGGGCGTGGCCTGAAATGTGTGTGTGTGTGTGTGTGTGTGTGTGTGTGTGTGTGTGTGTGTGTGTGTGTGTGTGTGTGTGTGTGTGTGTGTGTGTGTGTGTGTGTGTGTGTGTGTGTGTGTGTGTGTGTGTGTGTGTGTGTGTGTGTGTGTGTGTGTGTGTGTGTGTGTGTGTGTGTGTGTGTGTGTGTGTGTGTGTGTGTGTGTGTGTCAGCAGTACGTGTGGTTCAACATCGGGAGCGTGGACACGTTTGAGAGGAACCTGGAGACGGCGCAGTACGAGCTCAACATCGACGGAGAGAACCGGCTGCCCGTGGTCTATTCCACCGAGAGCGACGGGTGAGGGCGCCACGTTCTGTGATACACATCACGCCACACACACACACACACACCTTCTGATTGGCTGTGAGGCTGGGGGGGCGGGCTCACCTGCTTCCAGAGGGCGTTCAAAGACAGGTGTGGGGGGGTTACGAACCGAGTCCAGACGTAACTGAGTGTCGGACGCTGGGAGCGAGTGATGAAGAAGCAGGTGAGCCCTCACACACACTTCACCGCCGAGCCCCGGCGGCCGACCCCTCCCCCTCTGAGCGTGTTAACGGGCAGCCACGCCTCGGCGTCCGTAGACGTGAGGTAACGTTCCCGGGGTCTTGGCCGTGTCACACGTGGTCCTGGGTCCGTCCTAACGTCCGTCCTCTCTCCTCAGCTCCTTCCTACTGAGCATGCTCCCCACGGTGCTCATCATCGGCTTCCTGCTGTTCATGCTGCGGCGTGGGCCGGCGGGGGCGGGGCGTCCCGGCCGGGGGATGGGCGGGCTGTTCAGCGTCAGCGAGACGACGGCGAAGATCCTCAAAGACGAGATCGATGTGAAGTTCAAAGACGTGGCCGGCTGCGAGGAGGCGAAGCTCGAGATCATGGAGTTCGTCAACTTCCTCAAGAACCCCAAACAGTACCAGGACCTGGGCGCCAAGATCCCCAAGGTGAGGGGGGGGGGGTCCCCGAGGGGAGGGGGGGGGGGTCCCCAAACAGTACCAGGACCTGGGCGCCAAGATCCCCAAGGTGAGGGGGGGGGGTCCCCGAGGGGAGGGGGGGGGGGGGTCCCCAAACAGTACCAGGACCTGGGCGCCAAGATCCCCAAGGTGAGGGGGGGGGGTCCAAACAGTACCAGGACCTGGGCGCCAAGATCCCCAAGGTGAGGGGGGGGGGTCCAAACAGTACCAGGACCTGGGCGCCAAGATCCCCAAGGTGAGGGGGGGGGGTCCAAACAGTACCAGGACCTGGGCGCCAAGATCCCCAAGGTGAGGGGGGGGGGTCCCCGAGGGGAGGGGGGGGTCCAAACAGTACCAGGACCTGGGCGCCAAGATCCCCAAGGTGAGGGGGGGGGGGGTCCCCAAACAGTACCAGGACCTGGGCGCCAAGATCCCCAAGGTGAGGGGGGGGGGGGGGTCCCCGAGGGGAGGGGGGGGGGGTCCCCAAACAGTACCAGGACCTGGGCGCCAAGATCCCCAAGGTGAGGGGGGGGGGGGTCCCCAAACAGTACCAGGACCTGGGCGCCAAGATCCCCAAGGTGAGGGGGGGGGGGGGGGTCCCCGAGGGGAGGGGGGGGGTCCCCAAACAGTACCAGGACCTGGGCGCCAAGATCCCCAAGGTGAGGGGGGGGGGGGGGGGTCCAAACAGGGCGGGGCCTGGACCTCTCGGGTGAGGGCGGGGCCTGGACCTCTCAGGTGAGGGCAGGGGGCTCTCAGGTGAGGGCGAGGCCTCTCAGGTGAGGGCAGGGGGCTCTCAGGTGAGGGCAGGGCCTCTCTGGTGAGGGCGGGGCCTCTCAGGTGAGGGCGGGGCCCCTCGGGTGAGGGCGGGGCCTGGGCCTCTCAGGTGAGGGCGGGGCCTCTCAGGTGAGGGCGGGGCCTCTCAGGTGAGGGCGGGGCCTCTCAGGTGAGGGCGGGGCCTCTCAGGTGAGGGCGGGGCCTCTCAGGTGAGGGCGGGGCCTCTCAGGTGAGGGTGGGGGCTCTCAGGTGAGGGCGGGGCCTCTCAGGTGAGGGCGGGGCCTCTCAGGTGAGGGCGGGGCCTCTCAGGTGAGGGTGGGGCCTGGACCTCTCAGGTGAGGACGGGGCCCCTCAGGTGAGGGCGGGGCCTCTCAGGTGAGGGCGGGGCCTCTCAGGTGAGGGCAGGGGCTCTCAGGTGAGGGCGGGGCCTCTCAGGTGAGGGCGGGGCCTCTCAGGTGAGGGAGGGGCCTCTCAGGTTAGGGCGGGGCCTCTCTGGTGAGGGCGGGGCCTCTCAGGTGAGGGCGGGGCCTCTCAGGTGAGGGCAGGGGCTCTCAGGTGAGGGCGGGGCCTCTCAGGTGAGGGCGGGGCCTCTCAGGTGAGGGCGGGGGCTCTCAGGTGAGGGCGGGGCCTCTCTGGTGAGGGCGGGGCCTCTCAGGTGAGGGTCAGCAGTAAACGGTTGTTTGTGTGCAGGGCGCCATCCTGACGGGTCCTCCAGGCACAGGAAAGACCCTCCTGGCCAAAGCGACGGCCGGCGAGGCCAACGTCCCGTTCATCACGGTGAACGGCTCAGAGTTCCTGGAGATGTTCGTGGGCGTCGGACCCGCCAGGGTGAGCCACGCACGCCGCCTCATATCCTGTCCTCTTAGATCCTGAGATCCTGTACCGCCACCTGCTGAGCAGCGTGATGATGTCACTTCCTGTGCAGGTCAGAGACCTGTTCGTCATGGCGAGGAAGAACGCCCCCTGCATCCTCTTCATCGATGAGATCGACGCCGTGGGACGGAAACGAGGGCGGGGGAACTTCGGGGGACAGAGCGAGCAGGAGAACACGCTGAACCAGCTGCTGGTGGAGATGGACGGTGGGTGACGGCGCCCGTGTTTAACTGTGATGACGTCACTGCGGCTGTGATGTCACAGGTCTCACTGCGCTCTGTCCCGTCAGGGTTCAACACGGCGACCAACGTGGTGGTCCTGGCAGGAACCAACCGGCCGGACATCCTGGACCCGGCGCTGATGAGACCCGGGCGCTTCGACCGACAGATTTACATCGGTGAGAAAAAGGACTTTTATTTTGAAAGGGTCACGTTCGATGCCTCAGGAGCCTCAGGAGGAGGCGGTCACTGTCAAAAGTCGCTGTCAAAGTAAACACTCCACAGAGCCGCCGTAGGCCTCGTGCTCGTACACGTGCGCACGCTCGTGCTCGTACACGTGCAAACGTGCTTTACTAAAGCCCACCTCTCCCAAACGGGCCGTGGACGGCAAGCGTGCCGCTCCTAGACGTGGTACGGTTGCACTCACACTGGTCAAAGGAACCAGACTTTAGCCGTGACACGTGCTGGGGCACGGGACGGAGGCACAGTGGGAGGGTGCCCTCAGAACTTATAACTTACAGATCTCTTCATTTGATTGTATCCAGCTCTGTGAGGACGTGCTGAGTCGGACCAAACACCCTTTCAAAATACTATTTCGTAAAAAACTGTCGACGCGTCGCATCATATTTAATAACTTTATTAACAGGAAATCAAACCGTAAACATGTTTTGGTCAAACAAAGAAACGATAAAGACGCTAAAGCGTGTTGTGGTGTTTCAGGTCCCCCTGACATCAAAGGACGGGCGTCCATCTTTAAAGTCCACCTGCGTCCTCTGAAGCTGGAGGTGGACGCCGACAAAGACGCTCTGGCCAGGAAGATGGCCGCCCTCACGCCTGGATTCTCAGGTACGCACGCCGTGAGTCTGCGTGTGCGCCCGACAGCTGAGCGTCCGCGTGCTTCACTCTCCCTGTTCTCCGTCTTTCAGGCGCCGACATCGCTAACGTCTGCAACGAGGCGGCTCTGATCGCCGCTCGCCACCTGGCAGACGCCATCAACCACAAGCACTTTGAGCAGGCCATCGAGAGAGTCATCGGAGGTGAGCGCCGCGCTGACTGTGGCTAACGTGCTAACTGTGGCTAACGTGCTAACTGTCATGCGTGTTCTGACTGTGTGTGTGTGTGTGTGTGTGTGTGTGTGTGTGTGTGTGTGTGTGTGTGTGTGTGTGTGTGTGTGTGTGTGTGTGTGTGTGTGTGTGTGTGTGTGTGTGTGTGTGTGTGTGTGTGTGTGTGTGTGTGTGTGTGTGTGTGTGTGTGTGTGTGTGTGTGTGTGTGTGTGTGTGTGTGTGTGTGTGTGTGTGTGTGTGTGTGACAGGTCTGGAGAAGAAGACGCAGGTCCTGCAGCCGGAGGAGAAGAAGACGGTGGCGTATCACGAGGCCGGTCACGCCGTGGCCGGCTGGTTCCTGGAGCACGCCGACCCTCTGCTAAAGGTCTCACTTCCTGTTCTTGGTTAAGCTTTGATGGTTACAGTACCCATGAGCCTCAGCTCTGGGCTGCCACTGAAATGCATCCTGGGAGTGGTAGTGGTAATGTTGTTGCGCTGTGGTCCTGTGCAGGTGTCCATCATCCCCAGAGGGAAGGGTCTGGGCTACGCTCAGTACCTGCCCAAGGAGCAGTACCTGTACACCAGGGAGCAGCTGCTGGACCGCATGTGTATGACTCTGGGGGGGCGGGTCTCCGAGGAGATCTTCTTCGGACGCATCACCACCGGAGCTCAGGACGACCTCCGGAAGGTCACGCAGAGCGCCTACGCACAGGTCAGAGGTCACGCAGAGCGCCTACGCACAGGTCAGAGGTCACACAGAGCGCCTACGCACAGGTCAGAGGTCACGCAGAGCGCCTACGCACAGGTCAGAGGTCACACAGAGCGCCTACGCACAGGTCAGAGGTCACGCAGAGCGCCTACGCACAGGTCAGAGGTCACGCAGAGCGCCTACGCACAGGTCAGAGGTCACGCAGAGCGCCTACACACAGGTCAGAGGTCACGCAGAGCGCCTACGCACAGGTCAGAGGTCATGCAGAGCGCCTACGCACAGGTCAGAGGTCACGCACAGGTCAGAGGTCACGCAGAGCGCCTACGCACAGGTCAGGGGTCACGCAGAGCGCCTACACACAGGTCAGAGGTCACACAGAGCGCCTACGCACAGGTCAGAGGTCACACAGAGCGCCTACGCACAGGTCAGAGGTCACGTAGAGCGCCTACGCACAGGTCAGAGGTCACGCAGAGAGCACAGGTCAGAGGTCACGCAGAGCGCCTACGCACAGGTCAGAGGTCACGCACAGGTCAGAGGTCACACAGAGTGTCTACTCACAGGTCAGAGGTCACGCAGAGCGCCTACGCACAGGTCAGAGGTCACGCAGAGCACCTACGCACAGGTCAGAGGTCACGCAGAGCGCCTACGCACAGGTCAGAGGTCACACAGAGCAGCTACGCACAGGTCAGAGGTCACGCAGAGCACCTACGCACAGGTCAGAGGTCACGCAGAGCACCTACGCACAGGTCAGAGGTCACGCAGAGCACCTACGCACAGGTCAGAGGTCACGCAGAGCGCCTACGCACAGGTCAGGGGTCACGCACAGGTCAGGGGTCACGCACAGGTCAGGGGTCACGCAGAGCGCCTACGCACAGGTCAGAGGTCACGCAGAGCGCCTACGCACAGGTCAGGGGTCACGCAGAGCGCCTACGCACAGGTCAGAGGTCACGCAGAGCGCATACGCACAGGTCAGGGGTCGCGCAGAGCGCCTACGCACAGGTCAGGGGTCACGCAGAGCGCCTACGCACAGGTCAGAGGTCACGCAGAGCGCCTACGCACAGGTCAGAGGTCACGCAGAGCGCCTACGCACAGGTCAGAGGTCACGCAGAGCGCCTACGCACAGGTCAGAGGTCACGCAGAGCGCCTACGCAAAGGTCAGAGGTCACGCAGAGCGCCTACGCACAGGTCAGAGGTCACGCAGAGCGCCTACGCACAGGTCAGAGGTCACGCAGAGCACCTACGCACAGGTCAGAGGTCATGCAGAGCGCCTACGCACAGGTCAGAGGTCACGCAGAGCACCTACGCACAGGTCAGAGGTCACGTAGAGCGCACAGGTCAGAGGTCACACAGAGCGCCTACTCACAGGTCAGAGGTCACGCAGAGCACCTACGCACAGGTCAGAGGTCACGCAGAGCGCCTACGCACAGGTCAGAGGTCACGTAGAGCGCCTACGCACAGGTCAGAGGTCACACACAGGTCAGCGGTCACGCAGAGCGCACAGGTCAGAGGTCACGCAGAGCGCACAGGTCAGAGGTCACACAGAGCGCATACACACAGGTCAGAGGTCACGCAGAGAGCCTATGCACAGGTCAGAGGTCACTAACAGGTCAGAGGTCACGCAGAGCGCCTACGCATCATGGAGACCTGAGCTAAACACACAGACCATAATGTTCTTTGGTCCCAGACCCGGAGCAGGGTCCTGGTCCTGGTCCTGGTCCTGGTCCTGGTCCTGGTCCTGGTCCTGGTCCTGGTCCTGGTCCTGTTCGTGTCTCACGCTCTCTGTGTTCTGTGCAGATCGTCCAGTTCGGGATGAATGAGAAGGTGGGTCAGGTGTCCTTCGACCTGCCCCGGCAGGGTGAGATGGTTCTGGAGAAACCGTACAGCGAAGCCACGGCTCGTCTCATCGACACCGAGGTCCGGACCCTGATCACCGAGGCGCACCAGAGAACCCACCAGCTGCTGAGCGACAAGAAGGCCGAGGTGGAGAAGGTACGGTGTTCTACGGTAGAACCTGGGTCTCAGGGTTCTGGAGCTCAGGGTTCTGGGTCTCAGGGCTCTGGGTCTCAGGGTTCTGGGTCTCAGGGTTCTGGGTCTCAGGGTTCTGGTCTCAGGGCTCTGGGTCTCAGGGCTCTGGGTCTCAGGGTTCCGGGTCTCAGGGCTCTGGGTCTCAGGGTTCTGGGTCTCAGGGTTCTGGGTCTCAGGGCTCTGGGTCTCAGGGTTCTGGGTCTCAGGGTTCTGGGTCTCAGGGCTCTGGGTCTCAGGGTTCTGGGTCTCAGGGTTTTGGGTTCTGGGTCTCAGGGTTCTGGGTCTCAGGGTTCTGGGTCTCAGGGTTCTGGGTCTCAGGGCTCTGGAGCTCAGGGTTCTGGGTCTCAGGGCTCTGGAGCTCAGGGTTCTGGGTCTCAGGGTTCTGTCTCAGGGTTCTGGGTCTCAGGGTTCTGGGTCTCAGGGTTCTGGGTCTCAGGGCTCTGGGTCTCAGGGCTCTGGGTCTCAGGGTTCTGGGTCTCAGGGCTCTGGGTCTCAGGGTTCTGGGTCTCAGGGTTCTGGGTCTCAGGGTTCTGGGTCTCAGGGCTCTGGGTCTCAGGGCTCTGGGTCTCAGGGTTCTGGGTCTCAGGGTTCTGTCTCAGGGTTCTGGGTCTCAGGGTTCTGGGTCTCAGGGTTCTGGGTCTCAGGGCTCTGGGTCTCAGGGCTCTGGGTCTCAGGGTTCTGGTCTCAGGGTTCTGGGTCTCAGGGTTCTGGGTCTCAGGGCTCTGGGTCTCAGGGTTCTGGGTCTCAGGCTTCTAGGTCTCAGGGTTCTGGGTCTCAGGGTTCTGGGTCTCAGGGCTCTGGGTCTCAGGGTTTTGGGTCTCAGGGCTCTGGGTCTCAGGGTTCTGGGTCTCAGGGTTCTGGGTCTCAGGGCTCTGGGTCTCAGGGTTCTGGGTCTCAGGGCTCTGGGTCTCAGGGTTCTGGGTCTCAGGGCTCTGGGTCTCAGGGTTTTGGGTCTCAGGGTTCTGGGTCTCAGGGTTCTGGGTCTCAGGGCTCTGGGTCTCAGGGTTCTGGGTCTCAGGGTTCTGGGTCTCAGGGCTCTGGGTCTCAGGGTTTTGGGTCTCAGGGCTCTGGGTCTCAGGGTTCTGGGTCTCAGGGTTTTGGGGCTCAGGGTTCTGGGTCTCAGGGTTCTGGGTCTCAGGGTTCTGGCTCTGACCCCGTCCTCTGACTCGTCCTGCAGGTGGCGCTGCGGCTGCTGGAGAAGGAGGTTCTGGATAAGGGCGACATGGTGGAGCTGCTGGGCAAACGTCCGTTCGCAGAGAAGTCGACGTACGAGGAGTTCGTGGAGGGAACCGGGGGCGTGGACGAGGACACGACGCTGCCCGAGGGTCTGAAGGACTGGAACCAGGAGAGGAAGGACCGGGAGGAGAGCCAGGACGAGCAGGTGGCCCGCCAGATCTCCGGAGGGATGCCTTTCTAGAAGCTCGTGACGGAAGGACCCGGACCTGCCGACTCTGAGACAGAACCGTCTCTGCACCCTGTGGGTTCTGAGGGTTCTGCACGCCACAGACCCGTCCCACCATCGCACTGCTCACTCTGCACCGCCTCAGACCCGTCCCACCATCTCACTGCTCACTCTGCGACCGCCACAGACCCGTCCCACCATCTCACTGCTCACTCTGCGACCGCCACAGACCCGTCCCACCATCTCACTGCTCACTCTGCGACCGCCACCGCCACAGACCCGTCCCACCATCTCACTGCTCACTCTGCGACGCCTCAGACCCGTCCCACCATCTCACTGCTCACTCTGCCACCGCCTCAGACCCGTCCCACCATCTCACTGCTCACTCTGCGACGCCACCGCCACAGACCCGTCCCACCATCTCACTGCTCACTCTGCGACGCCTCAGACCCGTCCCACCATCTCACTGCTCACTCTGCCACCGCCTCAGACCCGTCCCACCATCTCACTGCTCACTCTGCGACGCCACCGCCACAGACCCGTCCCACCATCTCACTGCTCACTCTGCCACCGCCGCCAAAAAGCTTCTCAGTTTTCTAGAACCTTCATGGAGCCGTCACATAGAGTTCACATGGAGGGAAGAACCGGGACAGACGGTCCAGCTCTGTGGTGGTTCCTCCGCCCCGTTCCTCTGCAGACCCACCGACCTGGATCTGACGGTTCTGACCGTGTGTCCAATCAGAAGGAAACAAAGATGGAGGACAGAATCAAAACAAAGATGGACACACACACACACACACACACACACACACACACGCACACACACACGCAGGAGTCGGTCTGCCCCCCCCCCTAAACTCCCATCATGCACGGCGGCTCCTCAGAACCTGCAGCTGTTGGGAGACGGAGCAAAGACTCTGATTGGTCGTTGTTCTTCTGTTAGCTTCATGCTAATGTTGCTAACGTCACATTAATGACGTAATAATAAAAATATTATTGTGTAAATGTTTCATGATTGAAATCAAATAAATCTGAATGAAATCGTGTTTCTGATGAAACGTTATTTAAATAACAATAAAAATGTCTTTATCATAGAAACAGAATCATAATTAATGTGTTTCAATTCAAATATTCAGATTAATAAAAACACATTTATGGATTAAAGGTGATTAATCTGAATTCTATTAATAAATGAACATCGATTCATATTCAGTTATTTTAAGATATTAAGGAATTATGTTGAGATATTAATTCATTGTTCTGTAATATTCATTTCTTTTAAGGTTTTAATTATTTTGAAATATTAATTAATTAATTGTTTTGTAATAATTTATTTTAATTATTATTTTGAGATATTAACATATTTGATATTTTTATTATTTTTAAATATTAATGATTAGTTTATTTTATTATTTATTAATTATTAGTTTGACATTTAAAATAATGTGTCAGAAAGTTTCTGCGCTTTTATTCTGAAGGCGCGTGCTCGGAGCGGAAGTGAGCTTTAATGTGGAGGGGCGGCTCGTGCTGATGATGGGAGACGTTGAAGAGCTCGAGGACTTAGTTCACTTCTCAGTGCACGACCTGCCGGCGCGAGGCTATGTCGTCATGGAGGAGATCCGACGTCAGGGGAAACTCTGTGACGTCACGCTCAAGGTAAAAACCACGGCGCTCGCGGCTGAAGTTAGCTGCTGCTAGGCTAACGGAAGCTAACGGGAGCTAACAGGCTAACAGAGGCTAACAGCGGATTATGATGACAGGTCCGTGACGTCATAGCGTTACACCGGAAACACCTGAGGAGCCCCCCCCCCCCGTCCTGTTGTCATGGTGATCAGACAGGTGGAAGGTGTTTCCGGTGTTTAAAAGAGAGACACACACACACTGAGACACACACACACTGAGACACACACACACACACACACTGAGACACACACACACACACACACACACACACACACACAGAGACACACACACACACACACACAGAGACACACACACAGACACACACACTCACACAGACTCACTGAGACACACACACACTAACACACATTGAGACACACACACACGCACACACACAAACACACACAGACACTAACACACACACGGTCTGGATGGCGGTCTGGATGACGGTCTGTGTGGCGGTCTGCGTGGCGGTCTGTGTGGCGGTCTGCGTGGCGGTCTGGATGGCGGTCTGCGTGGCGGTCTGCGTGCCGGTCTGCGTGGCGGCCTGTATGGCGGTCTGCGTGGCGGTCTGCGTGGCGGTCTGTGTGGCGGTCTGCGTGGCGGTCTGCGTGGCGGTCTGTGTGGCGGTCTGCGTGGCGTCTGCGTGGCGTCTGCGTGGCGGCCTGGAGGGCGGTCTGCGTGGCGGTCTGCGTGGCGTCTGCGTGGCGGTCTCTACACTAACGTGCTCTTGTCGTCTGCAGGTCGGGGGTCATAAGTTCAGCGCTCACCGGATCGTCCTCGCCGCCTCCATCCCGTACTTCCACGCCATGTTCACCAACGACATGGTCGAGTGCAAGCAGGACGAGATCCTGATGCAGGGCATGGACCCCAGGTAACCCGAGACCTGATCCCAGACCAGACCAGTGTGTCCCCAGACCAGTGTGATCCCAGACCAGTGTGATCCCAGACCAGACCAGTGTGATCCCAGACCAGTGTGATCCCAGACCAGACCAGTGTGATCCCAGACCAGTGTGATCCCAGACCAGTGTGATCCCAGACCAGACCAGTGTGACCCCAGACCAGTGTGATCCCAGACCAGTATGATCCCAGACCAGTGTGACCCCAGACCAGTATGATCCCAGACCAGTATGATCCCAGACCAGTGTGACCCCAGACCAGTGTGATCCCAGACCAGTATGATCCCAGACCAGTATGACCCCAGACCAGTGTGACCACAGACCAGTATGATCCCAGATCAGTGTGACCCCAGACCAGTGTGACCCCAGACCAGTGTGACCCCAGACCAGACCAGACCAGTGTGACCCCAGACCAGCATGACCCCAGACCAGTGTGACCCCAGACCAGACCAGTGTGACCCCAGACCAGTGTGACCCCAGACCAGTGTGACCCCAGACCAGTGTGATCCCAGACCAGTGTGACCCCAGACCAGTGTGATCCCAGACCCTGATGCCCCCCCCCCCCTGTGATCCCCCCCCCCCGTGTCCTCTCAGCGCTCTGGAGGCTCTGATCAACTTTGCGTACAGCGGCCATGTTGCCATCGACCAGCAGAACGTCCAGTCGCTGCTGATCGGCTCCAGTTTCCTGCAGCTGCAGAAGGTGAAGGACGCGTGCTGCTCCTTCCTGCAGGAGAGGTGAGCGCCATGCAGCCCACCGCACACGCCACCGCACACGCCACCGCACACGCCACGCCACACGCCACGCCACCGCACACGCCACGCCACCGCACACGCCACGCCACACGCCACCGCACACGCCACCGCACACGCCACGCCACCGCACACGCCACCGCACACGCCACACGCCACCGCACACGCCACCGCACACGCCACCGCACACGCCACCGCACACGCCACGCCACACGCCACGCCACACGCCACGCCACACGCACTGCACTCTGCCTGCCTGTCTCACCCTCTCCCTGCCTGTCTCACCCTCTCCCTGCCTGTCTCACCCTCTGCCTGCCTGTCTCACCCTCTGCCTGTCTCACCCTCTGCCTGTCTGTCTCTCCAGGCTGCACCCTAAGAACTGCCTGTCTCACCCTCTGCCTGCCTGTCTGTCTCTCCAGGCTGCACCCTAAGAACTGCCTGTCTCACCCTCTGCCTGCCTGTCTCACCCTCTGCCTGCCTGTCTCACCCTCTGCCTGTCTCACCCTCTCCAGGCTGCACCCTAAGAACTGCCTGTCTCACCCTCTGCCTGTCTGTCTCACCCTCTGCCTGTCTGTCTCTCCAGGCTGCACCCTAAGAACTGCCTGTCTCACCCTCTGCCTGCCTGTCTCACCCTCTGCCTGTCTCACCCTCTCCAGGCTGCACCCTAAGAACTGCCTGTCTCACCCTCTGCCTGTCTGTCTCACCCTCTGCCTGTCTGTCTCTCCAGGCTGCACCCTAAGAACTGCCTGTCTCACCCTCTGCCTGTCTGTCTCTCCAGGCTGCACCCTAAGAACTGCCTGGGCGTGCGTCAGTTCGCAGAGACCATGATGTGCACGACTCTGTACGACTCAGCGAGCAGCTTCCTGCATCAGCACTTTGTGGAGGCGTCGGCGTCCGACGAGTTCCTGGGCCTGAGGCCGGAGGAGCTGCTGGAGCTGGTGGGCTGCGACGAGCTGCACGTCAAGGCCGAGGAGCAGGTGAGTCGCACCTGAGCGTGTAACCTGTCCTACCTGTGCAGGTGTTAACCTGTCTCACCTGTGCAGGTGTTAACCTGTCTCACCTGTGCAGGTGTGTGTAACCTGTCGTACCTGTGCAGGTGTGTGTAACGTGTCTCACCTGTGCAGGTGTGTGTAACCTGTCTCACCTGCGCAGGTGTATGTGTAACCTGTCTCACCTGTGCAGGTGTGTGTGTAACCTGTCTCACCTGTGCAGGTGTGTGTAACCTGTCTCACCTGTGCAGGTGTGTGTGTAACCTGTCTCACCTGTGCAGGTGTGTGTGTAACCTGTCGTACCTGTGCAGGTGTGTGTAACGTGTCTCACCTGTGCAGGTGTTAACCTGTCTCACCTGTGCAGGTGTGTGTAACGTGTCTCACCTGTGCAGGTGTGTGTGTAACGTGTCTCACCTGTGCAGGTGTGTGTGTAACCTGTCTCACCTGTGCAGGTGTGTGTAACCTGTCGTACCTGTGCAGGTGTGTGTAACCTGTCTCACCTGTGCAGGTGTGTGTGTAACGTGTCTCACCTGTGCAGGTGTGTGTGTAACCTGTCTCACCTGTGCAGGTGTGTGTGTAACGTGTCTCACCTGTGCAGGTGTGTGTAACCTGTCTCACCTGTGCAGGTGTGTGTGTAACGTGTCTCCCCTGTGCAGGTGTGTGTGTAACCTGTCTCACCTGTGCAGGTGTGTGTAACGTGTCTCACCTGTGCAGGTGTGTGTAACCTGTCTCACCTGTGCAGGTGTGTGTAACCTGTCTCACCTGTGCAGGTGTGTGTGTAACCTGTCTCACCTGTGCAGGTGTGTGTGTAACCTGTCTCACCTGTGCAGGTGTGTGTGTAACGTGTCTCCCCTGTGCAGGTGTGTGTGTAACCTGTCTCCCCTGTGCAGGTGTGTGTGTAACCTGTCTCCCCTGTGCAGGTGTGTGTGTAACCTGTCTCACCTGTGCAGGTTTGTGTAACGTGTGTCACCTGTGCAGGTGTGTAACGTGTGTCACCTGTGCAGGTGTGTGTGTAACGTGTCTCACCTGTGCAGGTGTGTAACGTGTGTCACCTGTGCAGGTGTGTGTAACGTGTCTCACCTGTGCAGGTGTGTGTGTAACCTGTCTCCCCTGTGCAGGTGTGTGTGTAACCTGTCTCACCTGTGCAGGTGTGTAACCTGTCGTACCTGTGCAGGTGTGTGTGTAACCTGTCTCACCTGTGCAGGTGTGTGTGTAACGTGTCTCACCTGTGCAGGTGTGTGTAACCTGTCTCACCTGTGCAGGTGTGTGTAACGTGTGTCACCTGTGCAGGTGTTCGAGGCGGTGCTGGCCTGGGTGAACCATGACAGGGACCTGAGGGAGTCCCTGCTCCCAGAGCTGCTGTCAAAGATCCGACTTCCTCTGTGTCGTCCTCAGTTCCTGTCCGACCGAGTCCAGCAGGACGAGCTGGTGCGCTGCTGCCACAGGTGCAGGTGAGACCCAGCACCTGTCTGTCTCTCTCACCTGTCTGTCTCTCTCACCTGTCTCTGTCTCTGTCACCTGTCTGTCTCTCACCTGTCTGTCTCTCACCTGTCTGTCTCTCACCTGTCTGTCTCTCTCACCTGTCTGTCTCTCACCTGTCTGTCTCTCTCACCTGTCTGTCTCTCACCTGTCTGTCTCTCTCACCTGTCTGTGTCTCTCACCTGTCTGTGTCTCTCACCTGTCTGTCTCTCACCTGTCTGTCTCTCTCACCTGTCTCTGTCTCTGTCACCTGTCTGTCTCTCACCTGTCTGTCTCTCACCTGTCTGTCTCTCACCTGTCTGTCTCTCTCACCTGTCTGTCTCTCACCTGTCTGTCTCTCTCACCTGTCTGTCTCTCACCTGTCTGTCTCTCTCACCTGTCTGTGTCTCTCACCTGTCTGTGTCTCTCACCTGTCTGTCTCTCACCTGTCTGTCTCTCTCACCTGTCTGTCTCTCACCTGTCTGTCTCTCTCACCTGTCTGTCTCTCACCTGTCTGTCTCTCTCACCTGTCTGTCCCTCTCACCTGTCTGTGTCTCTCTCACCTGTCTGTCTCTCACCTGTCTGTCTCTCTCTCTCACCTGTCTCTCTCTCTCACCTGTCTGTCTCTCACCTGTCTGTGTCTCTCTCACCTGTCTGTCTTTCTCACCTGTCTGTCTCTCTCACCTGTCTGTCTCTCACCTGTCTGTCTCTCTCACCTGTCTGTCTCTCTCACCTGTCTGTGTCTCTCACCTGTCTGTCCCTCTCACCTGTCTGTCTCTCTCACCTGTCTGTCTCTCACCTGTCTGTCTCTCACCTGTCTGTCTCTCTCACCTGTCTGTCTGTCTCTCACCTGTCTGTCTCTCACCTGTCTGTCTCTCACCTGTCTGTCTCTCACCTGTCTGTCTCAGAGACCTGGTGGATGAGGCCAAAGACTTCCACCTGATGCCGGAGCGTCGTCCTCACCTGCCGACCTTCAAGATGAGACAGAGAAGCTGCACGACCATCACAGGCCTCATCTACGCTGTGGGAGGCCTCAACAGCTCAGGTACACCTGCCCGTCTGTCTGTCTGACCGCACCTGTCTGTCTGTCTGTCTGACCACACCTGTCTGTCTGTCTGTCTGACCACACACCTGCCCGTCTGTCTGTCTGACCACACACCTGTCTGTCTGTCTGTCTGACCACACACCTGCCCGTCTGTCTGTCTGACCGCACCTGTCTGTCTGTCTGTCTGACCACACCTGTCTGTCTGTCTGTCTGACCACACACCTGCCCGTCTGTCTGTCTGACCACACACCTGCCCGTCTGTCTGACCACACACCTGCCCGTCTGTCTGTCTGACCGCACCTGTCTGTCTGTCTGACCACACACCTGTCTGTCTGTCTGACCACACACCTGTCTGTCTGTCTGACCGCACCTGCCTGTCTGTCTGTCTGACCACACACCTGCCAGTCTGTCTGTCTGACCGCACCTGTCTGTCTGTCTGACCACACACCTGTCTGTCTGTCTGTCTGACCACACACCTGTCTGTCTGTCTGTCTGTCTGTCTGACCACACACCTGCCTGTCTGTCTGTCTGACCGTACCTGTCTGTCTGTCTGTCTGACCACACACCTGTCTGTCTGTCTGTCTGACCACACACCTGTCTGTCTGTCTGACCACACACCTGTATGTCTGTCTGTCTGACCACACACCTGCCTGTCTGTCTGTCTGTCTGACCACACCTGTCTGTCTGTCTGACCACACACCTGCCCGTCTGTCTGTCTGACCACACCTGTCCGTCTGTCTGACCACACACCTGCCCGTCTGTCTGACCACACACCTGCCCGTCTGTCTGACCACACACCTGCCCGTCTGTCTGACCACACACCTGCCCGTCTGTCTTTCTGACCGCACCTGTCTGTCTGTCTGACCACTGACCTGTCTGTCTGTCTGACCACACACCTGCCCGTCTGTCTGTCTGACCGCACCTGTCTGTCTGTCTGACCACACACCTGCCTGTCTGTCTGTCTGACCACACACCTGTCTGTCTGTGTGACCACACACCTGTCTGTCTGTCTGACCACACACCTGTCTGTCTGTCTGTCTGACCACACACCTGCCTGTCTGTCTGTCTGACCACACCTGTCTGTCTGTCTGTCTGACCACACCTGTCTGTCTGTCTGGCCACACCTGTCTGTTTGTGACAACTCACCTGTCTGTCTGTGGTGTGATGACCACACCTGTCTGTCTGACCACACACCTGTCTGTGTGTGGTGTGATGTCACTGCTGTCGTGTGATTGGTCCCCAGCTCACAGTGTCTGTTTGCAGGTGACTCCTTAAATGTGGTCGAAGTGTTTGATCCAATCGGGAACTTCTGGGAGCGCTGTCAGCCAATGAGGACGGCTCGCAGCAGAGTGGGCGTGGCAGTCGTTAACGGGCTGCTGTACGCCATTGGTGGATACGACGGCCAATCACGACTCAGCACGGTGGAGGTTTACAACCCGGAGACAGACAGCTGGACACGGGTGTCGAGCATGAACAGCCAACGCAGGTGAGTCCTCTGATCAATACACTGATCAATACTCTGATCAATACTCTGATCAATACTCTGATCAATACTCTGATCACTACTCTGATCAATACTCTGATCAATACTCTGATCAATACTGTGATCACTACTCTGATCAATACTGTGATCAATACTCTGATCAATACTGTGATCAATACTGTGATCAATACTGTGATCAATACTCTGATCAATACTGTGATCAATACTCTGATCAATACTGTGATCAATACTCTGATCAATACACTGATCAATACTGTGATCAATACTCTGATCAATACTGTGATCAATACTCTGATCAATACTCTGATCACTGATCAATACTCTGATCAATACTCTGATCAATACTCTGATCAATACTCTGATCAATACTGTGATCAATACTCTGATCAATACTCTGATCAATACTCTGATCAATACTCTGATCACTGATCAATACTCTGATCAATACACTGATCAATACTGTGATCAATACTCTGATCAATACTCTGATCACTGATCAATACTGTGATCAATACTGTGATCAATACTGTGATCAATACTCTGATCACTGATCAATACACTGATCAATACTCTGATCAATACTCTGATCACTACTCTGATCACTGATCAATACTGTGATCAATACTCTGATCAATACTGTGATCAATACTCTGATCAATACTCTGATCACTGATCAATACTCTGATCAATACACTGATCAATACTGTGATCAATACTCTGATCAATACTCTGATCACTGATCAATACTCTGATCAATACTGTTATCAATACTGTTATCAATACTGTGATCAATACTGTGATCAATACTGTGATCAATACTGTGATCACTACTGTGATCTCTGATCAATACTCTGATCAATAATCAATAACCCGTGTGTGTTGTCGTCCTCAGCGCCATGGGAACGGTCGTGGTTGACGGACACATCTACGTCTGTGGAGGCTACGACGGGAAATCCTCCCTGAACTCTGTGGAGTGTTACTCTCCAGAGACAGACAGGTGAGAGACAGACAGGTGAGAGACAGACAGGTGAGAGACAGACAGGTGAGAGGCAGACAGGTGAGAGACAGACAGGTGAGAGACAGACAGGTGAGAGACAGGTGAGAGACAGACAGGTGAGAGACAGACAGGTGAGAGACAGACAGGTGAGAGGCAGACAGGTGAGAGACAGACAGGTGAGAGGCAGACAGGTGAGAGACAGACAGGTGAGAGGCAGACAGGTGAGAGACAGACAGGTGAGAGACAGACAGGTGAGAGACAGACAGGTGAGAGGCAGACAGGTGAGAGGCAGACAGGTGAGAGACAGACAGGTGAGAGACAGACAGGTGAGAGGCAGGCAGGTGAGAGACAGACAGGTGAGAGGCAGACAGGTGAGAGGCAGACAGGGGAGAGGCAGGCAGGTGAGAGGCAGACAGGTGAGAGACAGACAGGTGAGAGACAGACAGACAAGTGAGAGACAGACAGGTGAGACCGACAGGTGAGAGACAGACAGACAGGTGAGAGACAGACAGGTGAGAGAGAGACAGGTGAGAGAGACAGACAGGTGAGAGACAGACAGACAGGTGAGAGAGACAGACAGGTGAGAGACAGACAGGTGAGAGGCAGACAGGTGAGACGCAGACAGGTGAGAGGCAGACAGGTGAGAGGCAGACAGGGGAGAGGCAGGCAGGTGAGAGACAGACAGGTGAGAGACAGACAGGTGAGAGACAGACAGGTGAGAGACAGACAGGTGAGAGGCAGACAGGTAAGAGAGACAGACAGGTAAGAGAGACAGACAGGTGAGAGACAGACAGGTGAGAGGCAGACAGGTGAGAGACAGACAGGTGAGACGCAGACAGGTGAGAGACAGACAGGTGAGACGCAGACAGGTGAGAGGCAGACAGGTGAGAGGCAGACAGGTGAGAGACAGACAGGAGAGACACAGACAGGTGAGAGACAGACAGGTGAGAGAGAGACAGACAGACATGTGAGAGACAGACAGGTGAGAGACAGACAGGTGAGTCTCAGGTGTGACAGACAGGTGAGTCTCAGGTGTGAGACAGTCAGTCAGACAGACAGACAGGTGAGTCTCAGGTGTGTCAGACAGACAGGTGAGTCTGAGGTGAGACAGACAGACAGACAGGTGAGTCTCAGGTGTGTGAGACAGTCAGACAGACAGGTGAGTCTCAGGTGAGACAGACAGACAGGTGAGTCTCAGGTGAGACAGACAGACAGGTGAGTCTCAGGTGAGACAGTCAGACAGACAGGTGAGTCTGAGGTGTGTGAGACAGTCAGACAGACAGGTGAGTCTCAGGTGTGTGAGACAGTCAGACAGACAGGTGTGCTGTGAGAGACAGACAGGTGAGTCTCAGGTGAGACAGTCAGACAGACAGGTGTGCTGTGTGTCCTCAGGTGGCTCGTGGTGACGGAGATGAGCTCCAGCCGCAGCGCTGCAGGTGTGACCGTGTTCGACGGGCGCGTCTTCGTCTCCGGCGGCCATGACGGTTTACAGATCTTCAACACGGTCCGTCTGACCCCCCCCCCACTCTGAACCCCCCCCCCACTCTAACCCCCCCCCACTCTGACCCCCCCCCCACACTCTGCCCCCCCCCCCACTCTGAACCCCCCCCCCCCCCGTGATTATACATCTATATATAATATAATAATTAACATATTTAATAAAACATGGCGTGCCCGGTGTAACGCCGCCCCCCCCCCCCCCCCCCCCCCCTGCAGGTGGAGTACTACAACCACCACACCAACCGGTGGCACCCCGCGGCGCCCATGATGAACAAGCGCTGTCGTCACGGCGCGGCGGCCCTGGGCAGCCACATGTACGTGGTGGGGGGGTACGACGGCTCGGGCTTCCTGAGCGGCGCGGAGGTGTACAGCTCGGCGGCGGCGCAGTGGAGCGTCCTGGTGGCCTTGAACACGCGGCGCAGCAGAGTGTCGCTGGTGTCCACGACAGGGCGCCTGTACGCCGTGGGCGGCTACGACGGGCAGTCCAACCTCAGCTCCGTGGAGATGTACAACCCCGACACGGACCGCTGGACCTTCATGGCCCCCATGGTCAGTCACGAGGGGGGGGTCGGCGTGGGCTGCGTGCCGCTGCAGCCGGCCTAGACCCGCCCGGCCCCGGGGCCAGGATGCGTTACTGCCGGCCGCGGGCGGGGAGGCGGCGCCCTCCGCTGGCGTTCGCTGAGCTTTATCGGTACGACGGGCGGGCTCAGACCTGCACACTGACGCCGAGCCCGCGGGATTCTGGGTAAAAACTTTAGAGCTAGCTTGCGGAGGCTAGCTGCTAGCATGGTGCTGTTAGCGAGCGAGTGGCCTGATGGTGTTAGTGTTGATTTCTACTTTAACAGGAAGTTCCTCTAAAGCTGCTGAACGGAGACGCCGCTCCGACTGTTGTCACTGGACTCTTCTCATTGGTCGGCGGCGGCGAGCGCGTGACTGACAGGAAGTGGAGCTGCAGACCCACGAAGAAGAAACTTTTAAATTAAAAACCTCCTGCAGTGACTTCCTGTGTTTCTGTCAACTTCCTGTTCCTCCTCATTTACACTGTTGACTGCTGCTTTCACTCCGTCGCCCTGACGACCACCCTGACAACCGCCCTGACGACCGCCCTGACAACCACCCCGACAACCTCCCTGACAACCGCCCTGACAACCACCCTGACAACCACCCTGACAACCGTCCTGACAACCGCCCTGGCGACCACGTTTACCAGAAGAGTAAAATGTTGAGACGCTGGTGGTTCAGCGCGGTGAACACGGTTAAATCTGTGCTCATGTTCACGTGGGAGGAAGCTGCTTCAGCCTCTGTGGGTGTGATCTGAACAGCACCCACGGCGTGACGGTGGCGTGACGGTGACGTGGTCCAGACATGATACGTGATCGAACACACGGGCAGCAGCCGTGCTTCAGCGTTCCTGTGGATGTGACCTCGTGTGTGTGTGTCTGTTTACAGCCGTGAGTCTGATCCTGGGGTGAAACGTCACGGGCAGCGGCGCTCGCAGGTGTGACCGCTAATGTTAGCTGCTAACATTAGCCGCTAATGTTAGCCTCTAGAGACAACAGCCACCTGTCAATCAAAGCAGCCACGCCCTTAATGATGTGTGTGTGTGTGTGTGTGTCTTCGTCCTGCTGAATGTCTATTACAGACCATAATTACCTGTTGTCATGTTACCATGGTTACCGTGTCCTGAGCGATGAGCTGAATAAACAGAGTTTACTTCATAATGATGATGATTATTATTATGATATACATATAAAATGGATCCTGTGAGTTTTTTCTCTGTAAACTGGAGATAAGCAGGTCTGGACTTGGTTAGTGTTGGTCCAGTCCAGCCTGGTCCTGGTCCTGGTCCAGGTCCTGGTCCAGTGGTTGGAGTCCCAGGAGGACGTGTGTGAACAGTTGTTCTTTGAGGTTGGGTCGTTGGATGAAGGGATGAAAGGGCAGCATTGTAAACTGGAGAAGTGGAGTCTCAGACCTCCTCCTCTGGTTAGCCAGGGTCCAGTCCAGCCTGGTCCTGGTCCTGGTCCAGTCCAGCCTGGTCCTGGTCCTGGTCCAGTCCAGCCTGGTCCTGGTCCTGGTCCTGGTCCAGTCCAGCCTGGTCCTGGTCCTGGTCCTGGTCCAGTCCAGCCTGGTCCTGGTCCTGGTCCTGGTCCAGTCCAGCCTGGTCCTGGTCCAGGCTTTCTCCTTGAGGTGTAAGTGGGCAGCATGAATATTATGTTTCATCAGGTCACACACACCTGGAGCGGTGCGTTCAGGGCGCTCGTATCTCCCAGCTGTGTGTGGGTTCATTCATGGTGTAACGGTGCGTTCAGGGACCTCGTATCTTCCAGCTGTGTGTGGGTTCATTCATGGTGTAACGGTGCGTTCAGGGGCCTCGTATCTCCCAGCTGTGTGTGGTTCATTAATGGTGTAACGATGCGTTCAGGGGCCTCGTATCTCCCAGCTGTGTGTGTGTGGTTCATTCATCGTGTAACGGTGCGTTCAGGGGCCCTCCTATCTCCCAGCTGTGTGTGGTTCATTCATTGTGTAACGGTGCGTTCAGGGACCTCGTATCTCCCAGCTGTGTGTGTGTGGTTCATTCATCATGTAACGGTGCATTCAGGGGCCCTCGTATCTCCCAGCTGTGTGTGTGTGGGTTCATTCATCATGTAACGGTGCGTTCAGGGGCCATCGTATCTCTCAGCTGTGTGTGTGTGGGTTCATTCATCGTGTAACGGTGCGTTCAGGGCCCTCGTATTTCCCAGCTGTGTGGTTCATTGTGTAATGGTGCGTTCAGGGACTCTCGTATCTCCCCGCTGTGTGTGTGGATTCATTGATGGTGTAACGGTGCGTTCAGGGACCCTCGTATCTCCCAGCTGTGTGTGGGTTCATTCATGGTGTAACGGTGCGTTCAGGGACCCTCGTATCTCCCAGCTGTGTGTGTGTGGTTCATTCATCGTGTAACGGTGCGTTCAGGGACCCTCGTATCTCCCAGCTGTGTGTGGTTCATTCATCCTGTAACGGTGCGTTCAGGGGCCCTCGTATCTCCCAGCTGTGTGTGTGTGGTTCATTCATCGTGTAATGATGCGTTCAGGGACCTCGTATCTCCCAGCTGTGTGTGTGTGGTTCATTCATGGTGTAACGGTGCGTTCAGGGACCTGTGTGTGTGTGGTTCATTCATCGTGTAATGATGCGTTCAGGGGCCCTCGTATCTCCCAGCTGTGTGTGGTTCATTCATCGTGTAACGGTGCGTTCAGGGACCCTCGTATCTCCCAGCTGTGTTTGTGTGGGTTCATTCATCGTGTAACGGTGCGTTCAGGGACCCTCGTATCTCCCAGCTGTGTCTGTGTGGGTTCATTCATCGTGTAACGGTGCGTTCAGGGACCCTCGTATCTCCCAGCTGTGTCTGTGTGGGTTCATTCATCGTGTAACGGTGCGTTCAGGGGCCCTCGTATCTCCCAGCTGTGTTGGTTCATTCATCGTGTAACGGTGCGTTCAGGGACCCTCGTATCTCCCAGCTGTGTGTGTGTGGGTTCATTCATCATGTAACGGTGCATTCAGGGGCCCTCGTATCTCCCAGCTGTGTTTGTGTGGGTTCATTCATCATGTAACGGTGCGTTCAGGGACCCTCGTATCTCCCAGCTGTGTGTGTGTGGGTTCATTCATCATGTAACGGTGCATTCAGGGACCCTCGTATCTCCCAGCTGTGTGGGTTCATTCATGGTGTAACGGTGCGTTCAGGGACCCTCGTATCTCCCAGCTGTGTGGGTTCATTCATTGTGTAAAGTTCGTTCTTTAGAAATAAACGTTTATTTTATTTATTCTCAAAACACCAAAATCACTTCTCACAGTAAGTTCTGGTCCAGCAGCATCTGTGGTCCCGGGTCTCAGTTCAGACCGGTCCAGAACCAGAACCTCCACAGTCTGAGGGCCCCGGGGACCGGGTCAGGTGGGTCCTCAGGAGACACGGCACCTCACACCAGCAGAACCACGTCAGCGCTGACTCCTGGTCCAGCAGGACCGGGTCCACCTCAGAGTCCACGCGCTCCAGCCTGGGACCCCTGTGCTGCAGGTCCTGGAGGTCCCGCAGGTCCTGGAGCGTCGGTCCTGGAGTCTGGAGGGGCAGAGGCGCCCGTCGCCCCCTCAGCCTCTGGAAACAGACCCTCACACCTGCACAGGGATTTAATCTTAATGTTCAGTCACTGAAAATCTACAAGAAATGATATCACGTGAGTAATAATCCAGATTATCTATGATCCAGATTATCTGTGATCCAGATTATCTGTGATCCAGATTATCTATAATCCAGATTATCTATAATCCAGATTATCTATGATCCAGATTATCTATGATCCAGATCATCTATAATCCAGATCATCTATAATCCAGATTATCTATGATCCAGATTATCTATAATCCAGATTATCTATAATCCAGATCATCTGTAATCCAGATTAGCTGTAATCCAGACTATCTAATCCAGATTATCTGTAATCCAGATTAGCTGTAATCCAGACTATCTGTAATCCAGATTATCTATAATCCAGATTATCTGTAATCCTGATTATCTATAATCCAGATTATCTGTAATCCAGATTATCTATAATCCAGATTATCTATAATCCAGAGTATCTATAATCCAGATTATCTGTAATCCAGATTATATGTAATCCAGATTATCTGTAATCCATATTATCTATAATCCAGATTATCTATAATCCAGACTATCTAATCCAGATTATCTGTAATCCAGATTATCTATAATCCAGATTATCTATAATCCAGACTTTCTAATCCAGATTATCTGTAATCCAGATTATCTATAATCCAGATTATAGATAATCCAGACTATCTAATCCAGATTATCTATAATCCAGATTATAGATAATCCAGACTATCTAATCCAGATTATCTATAATCCAGATTATCTGTAATCCAGATTATCTGTAATCCAGATTATCTATGATCCAGATTATCTGTAATCCAGATTATCTATAATCCAGATTATCTGTAATCCAGATTATCTGTAATCCAGACTATCTGTAATCCAGAGTATCTATAATCCAGATTATCTGTAATCCAGATTATATGTAATCCAGATTATCAATAATCCAGATTATCTGTAATCCAGATTATCTGTAATCCTGGGCCCAGTATTTCAAAATTTGTAATCTGGATCAGAATAATCCGGATAATGAAATCCTCCTTTTCTCAGTCATGGATCACGGTGATCCTGCTGACTTTATCTGAGTATTTCAAAACACAGGCAGGTCGGATCACGGTGATCCCTACCTGGCCGGATACGGATTTCCCAATCTCAAGTCTCCGCCTCCGGGATCTGAAACATGGTGGACTACTTCATGAAAGGAGTAGCAGAGAGCCGACTTTCACGTCAAAAGTGTAAGTTAACCGTCGTCTATTGTGTAGCGGTTTTAATACCATACGAACGGCCATCAACACATCATGCAAGCCAACTATTTGAATTGTCACCTTATTAAAAGCAGGCCGTGGCGATCTCTAATTGAGACGCGGCCGTGCTAACGGGAGCTAACGCGGCTCCATTGACTTGTGTGTTAAGCAGCTAGCGGGCTATCATTAGCG
>NC_139840.1:264307-269307 GCF_963691815.1 Echiichthys vipera | reverse complement strand
CCTCAGGTGCCCCCCCCCCCCCTCACCTGTCTGTAGACCTCCTCCCACTCCCTCCTCAGGTGCCCCCCCCCCCCCCCCCCTCACCTGTCTGTAGACCTCCTCCCACTCCCTCCTCAGGTGCCCCCCCCCCCCCCCCCCTCACCTGTCTGTAGACCTCCTCCCACTCCCTCCTCAGGTGCCCCCAGGCCCCGGCGCTGGAGGCCTTCCGGTCCAGGCAGAGGCGGATCTGCTCCTCCAGCTGCTGGTTCAGGGTCTCCAGGGCCCGCACTTTGTCCCTGTACTCCATCAGGCAGCTGTTGAGTCCGGCCGCGGCGGCTCCGGGCCCCGCCGCCCTGTCGCCGGCCCGGGGCAGCACCGGGGCCGCGCTGCTCCTCATGCCCTGCAGGAACACGCTGCTGATGCCCAGGGCGCGCCGGGACACCCGCGTGCCCAGGCAGGAGGACCCGCCCACGGGGGGGACGGAGCCCACGAAGACGCCCCGGGGTCCCGCGGGACCGGCGGACCCGATCCGCCCACAGGAGGAGGCGGACGGGGGGCGCTCGGAGGACGGCTGTCCCAGGAAGGATGAACGGCGTCGGGGCAGAGGCATGACGGTGACGGGCGGAGGCTCCGGGGTCGAACCCCCAGAGCCGCGGGGAGCGGATTTATGGACCCGGACCCTTTTGTTCTGGACCCGCCTTTGTCCTCAGGGACACACGGTTACCCTGAGTCAGCAGGGAGGGGGGTCAGGAAGAGTCCTGAACACACACACACACACACACACACACACACACACACAGGGACACAAACACACACACACAAACACACACACACACAGGGACACAAACACACACACACACACACACACACAGGGAACTCAGCTGATGTTTCCAGTGAAGTGTGTGTGTGTGTGTGTGTGTGTGTGTGTGTGTGAGAGAGAGGTAAATAAACAGTTGTAAAGTGTTTATAAACATTACAACTGTTTAAACACTGAAAAACGACTTATATTCTTATATTTATAAGAATATAAGTCGTTTATATGTGTGTGTATATGTTACACACTGTTATATAACATATATACACACATATTACATCATGTCAGACCCCCTCAGTCCCTCTCAGACCCCCTCAGTCCCTCTCAGACCCCCTCAGACCCCCTCAGTCCCTCCCAGACCCTCTCAGACCCCCTCAGACCCTCACAGACCCCCTCAGACCCTCTCAGACCCTCTCAGACCCTCTCAGACCCTCTCAGACCATCCCAGTCCCCCTCAGACCCTCACAGACCCCCTTAGACCCTCTCAGACCCCCTCAGACCCTCCCAGTCCCCCTCAGACCCTCTCAGTCCCTCTCAGACCATCCCAGTCCCCCTCAGACCCTCACAGACCCCCTCAGACCCTCTCAGAACCTCTCAGACCCCCTCAGACCCTCTCAGACCCTCTCAGACCCCCTCAGACCCTCTCAGACCCTCTCAGTCCCCCTCAGACCCTCTCAGACCCTCTCAGACCCTCTCAGACCCTCTCAGACCCCCTCAGACCCTCTCAGACCCTCTCAGTCCCTCTCAGTCCCCCTCAGACCCCCTCAGACCCCCTCAGACCCTCTCAGACCCCCTCAGACCCTCTCAGACCCCCTCAGACCATCCCAGTCCCCCTCAGACCCCCTCAGACCCTCTCAGACCCTCTCAGACCCTCTCAGACCCCCTCAGACCCTCTCAGACCCCCTCAGACCCTCTCAGACCCCCTCAGACCATCCCAGTCCCCCTCAGACCCCCTCAGACCCTCTCAGACCCTCTCAGACCCCCTCAGACCCTCTCAGACCCCCTCAGACCCCCTCAGACCCCCTCAGACCCTCTCAGACCCCCTCAGACCACCTCAGACCCCCTCAGACCCTCTCAGACCACCCCCTCAGTCCCTCTCAGACCCCCTCAGACCCCCTCAGACCCTCTCAGACCCCCTCAGTCCCTCTCAGACCCCCTCAGACCCCCTCAGTCCCTCCCAGACCCTCCCAGACCCCCTCAGACCCTCACAGACCCCCTCAGACCCTCTCAGACCCCCTCAGACCCTCACAGACCCCCTCAGACCCTCTCAGACCCCCTCAGACCCTCCCAGTCCCCCTCAGACCCTCACAGACCCCCAACAGACCCTCTCAGACCCCCTCAGACCCTCCCAGTCCCCCTCAGACCCTCACAGACCCCCTCAGACCCTCTCAGACCCTCTCAGACCCCCCTAAGACCCCCTCAGACCCTCCCAGTCCCTCTCAGACCCCCTCAGACCCTCTCAGACCCCCTCAGACCATCCCAGTCCCCCTCAGACCCCCTCAGACCCTCTCAGACCCTCTCAGACCCCCTCAGACCCCCTCAGACCCTCTCAGACCCTCTCAGACCCCCTCAGAACCTCTCAGACCCTCTCAGACCCCCTCAGACCCTCTCAGACCCTCTCAGACCCTCTCAGACCCCCTCAGACCCTCTCAGACCCTCTCAGACCCCCTCAGACCCTCTCAGACCCCCTCAGAACCTCTCAGACCCCCTCAGACCCTCTCAGACCCTCTCAGACCCTCTCAGACCCCCTCAGACCCTCTCAGACCCTCTCAGACCCTCTCAGACCCCCTCAGACCCTCTCAGACCCCCTCAGACCCCCTCAGACCCTCTCAGACCCCCTCAGACCACCTCAGACCCCCTCAGACCCTCTCAGACCCCCTCAGACCCCCTCAGACCCTCTCAGACCCTCCCAGTCTCTGTGGTTCAGTTCTGCAGCAACTGAACTTCATTAAAACCAGAAACACTGAAACTTCCTGACGTCACCATGACAACCATCACTTCCTGTAGCCGTTAAACGCAGCAGGAAGTGACTCCACGCTTAAGGGGCTTTCAGACCGCGTGTTCCCGTGTAACCATGGTAACCACTGAAACCATGGTAACCACTGAAACCACGGCGCTGTAGTGACTGATGCAGTCTCACTTCTCTGTTTGTGCACCTGCAGAGGAACCGGAGCCTGGTCCTGGGTAAGCTGCAGACCCTCATCAGACCATAACATCATTATAATAATATATGAATCATGTGATCGTTCAGTTTACAGAGTCAGACCGTGACAGACGTGGTCTCAGGACCCGCTCCAGACCACGTGCTCTGACCCCAGATCAGTGATGAGTGACGACAACAGAGACTTCCTGCAGCTTTGACTCTTTAATGTTCTCAACATTCAGTCTGAGACACTTCCTGTTTCCAGGGAACCACACGTGCAGCATCACTTAGCATCAGTTAGCAGCTGTTAGCATCAGTTAGCAGCTGTTAGCATCAGTTAGCAGCTGTTAGCAGCAGTTAGCAGCTGTTAGCATCCGTTAGCAGCTGTTTGCATCAGTTAGCAGCTGTTAGCATCACTGAGCAGGAGTTAGCAGCTGTTAGCATCAGTTAGCAGCTGTTAGCATCACTGAGCAGGAGTTAGCAGCTGTTAGCAGCTGTTAGCATCAGTTAGCAGCTGTTTGCATCAGTTAGCATCAGTTAGCATCAGTAGCAGATAAATGAAATATTGTTGACATTAAACAACAGATGGAGATAAATCACAATAACATCCTGTTCTGACTCTGACGTGACTTCCTGTGATGCGTTTCCTGTTCAAACAGGAAGAAGCACCACAGTGACCATCACGAGCAAACTCTCCAGAAACAGCAGCTTCACATTTACATTCGATACACGGGCAAGACCTGGAAAAGGTCCTGAGGCAGTCCTGGAAAAGGTCCTGAGGCAGTCCTGGAAAGGTTCTGGAAAGGTTCTGGAAGTCTCATGATCTGGAGACGGTCCACTCGAGGCCTTAAATGTCCACTTCGTCTGTTTGATGGTTGAATTTGTCTGAAGATTCTTTATTCGTGCTTTATTTTGAAAATCCCTTCCTGGTCCAAAGGTCTGTTCAGTATCCGGTGTTTCAGGACTGAGGGTGTTTCTGAGCTGGATCTGGGGTCTCCCCTGAGACCCCCCTGTTCTTGGAAACATGACACCAGATAACGCCCCCCCCCCCCCCTCAGTCGGGGTCCATCAGTTCGTCTGGACCAGATCTCTGTTCCCAGCCTGGATCAGAGCCGGAGCTCGGATCGAGACTTTTGAATGACGCTGTTTTTTTTTTTTTTTTGTAACAAACATTTTTATAAACAATCAGGACGTGTCGGCGGGTTTCTCTACATCATCACTTTACACCTTAACGGGCACAGGAAGTGGATTTCAGGGCTTCCTGTCTGATGTCAACAGATGCCAAGAGCTCTACAGCGAGAGCGCCTGCGAGGTGTCGCTGTCGGACATCACGGAGGCTCTGGTGGAGCTCAGCGGGCTCCTGCACGACTTGCTCAGCTGACTCTTATTGGCGGCCGGCCGGCAGCGGCAGGCGCGCAGCAGCTGCAGCACATCGCGGCGGAAACGCACGCCCACGAAGGCGTAGAGGAAGGGGTTGAGGCAGGCGTGCATGTAGGCCAGACTCTTCAGAACCTGCCCCGCCTTGTCGAAGCGCTTCATCTCCTCGCAGTCCGTCATGGTCATGTTGGACGCCTGCGCCGCCTCAAACACCAGCACGGCGTTGAAGGGCAGCTGGGACACGACGAACGCCACCACCACGGCCAGGATGACGCGCATGGCCTTGTGCTTCTGGAAGTTGCGGGTCTTGAGCAGCTTGGCGACGATGACGCTGTAGCTGAAGGCCATGACGACGAAGGGCAGGCAGAAGCCCATGGTCACCTGCAGCGCCAGCACCAGGATCTTGGTGCGGTTGCCCAGGTGAGGCGGGAACACCATCCTGCAGTACTCCTGCGAGTCCGCCTTGGTGGTGGCGAACACGAGCTCGGGCGTGGCGAGCAGCAGGGCGAGCACCCACACCCCGATGCACACAAGCCGACTGCAGCGGCGGCGCTCCACCTGTGAGTTCTGCGCCTTGGTGGTCTGCACGATGACCACGTAGCGGTCGACGCTGATGCAGGTGAGCAGCAGCGTGCTGCTGAACAGGTTCACCTTGTAGAGGGCGGAGTTTAACTTGCAGAGGGCGGA
>NC_139840.1:201807-256807 GCF_963691815.1 Echiichthys vipera | reverse complement strand
AGAGACCGTAGAAGAAGAAGTAAAGCGGAAGTAAACAGCTCAGTTTGTTTACAGCAGCACGTGAGTTCTTTATTGTTAATGTGTTTAAAAACAACAACAACAACAACAACAATAACAACAACAATAAGGTGACACGTCGCCTGTTTATAACAGGCCGTTAGCTTCTGCTAACACCGTTAGCTGCTGTTAGCTTCTGCTCACACGTTAGCTCCGGTTTGAAAGCTGCTGTTAGCTTCTGCCCAAACCGTTAGCTCCAGTTAGCTTCCTGCTAACACCGTTAGCTGCTGTTAGCTTCTGCTGACACCGTTAGCTCCTGTTAGCTTCTGCTAACACGTTCCGGTTTGAAAGCTGCTGTTAGCTTCTGCTAAAACCGTTAGCTCCTGTTAGCTTCTGCTAACACCGTTAGCTCCTGTTAGCTTCTGCTTACACCGTCAGCCCCTGTTAGCTTCTGCTAACACCGTTAGCTCCTGTTAGCTTCTGCTAACACGTTCCGGTTTGAAAGCTGCTGTTAGCTTCCTGCTAACGTCATGACGTGTGTGTGACGTTCTCCGTGTAACCGCAGACTGTAATGACGCGAACACGTGAAGATGAAACATTAAAAAAAGTTCTGAATGAACACAGGACTGATGCATGACGTCATCTGGACAAACAATAACAGGAAGTGTGTGAGGAAACATCAGTGAGGCTGGAGGGAACCCGGTAAAGGGGGTCAGGAGTGATCCTGCCCAGTCTGGTGGGGGGGGTCCAACTGGAGCTGTCGCTGAAGGGGGGGGGGGTCTCCGTGGAAACAAGTTCAACTCTGTTTAACTCAGTTAAATATCTGTTTAACACAGATACTGGACCCTGGACCTGGACCCTGGACCTGGACCCTGGACCTGGACCCTGGACCTGGACCTGGACCCTGGACCCTGAACCTGGACCTGGGCCTGGACCCTGAACCTGGACCCTGAACCTGGACCCTGAACCTGGACCTGGACCTGGACCTGGGCCTGGACCCTGAACCTGGACCCTGAACCTGGACCCTGAACCTGGACCTGGACCCTGGACCTGGACCTGGACCCTGAACCTGGACCCTGAACCTGGACCCTGAACCTGGACCTGGACCTGGACCCTGAACCTGGACCCTGGACCCTGGACCTGGACCCTGAACCTGGACCTGGACCCTGGACCTGGACCTGGACCTGGACCCTGAACCTGGACCCTGGACCCTGGACCTGGACCCTGACCCTGGACCTGGACCCTGAACCTGGACCTGGACCCTGAGCATTGAACCTGTGACGTGGTGTTGATGTCGTGGTGATGTCATCAGTGATGTCGTCGGCAATGCGGCGGTACCGTGACATCAGCCCGGTGACCCTGCAGGTGGGGGGCGGGGCCATGAGCTCCAGCCTGTACTGTGGGGAGGTGCAGGGTCTGGGGGGTCTGGGGGGTCTGGGGGGTCTGGCGGAGTCCTTCCTGGTGGAGCTGTTCCGCTGTAAACTCTGTCAGTTCACCTGCGGCCTGAAGGCCTCCATCAGCAGCCACCTGCTCCGGCACCGCCCCCCCACCCTCACCTACCTGGGCGGGGCCGGCGGAGGGGGCGGGGCTGAGGACACAGAGGAGGCGGGGCTCCGTCAGGGGGCGTCGCCCTATCAGCTGGACCTGAACGGGGAGAAGCAGAGCGGCGACGACGACGACGAGGACTTCCTGCTTTACAACATGCTGCACATGAGCCCGCCCACCTGTGACATCAGCACCGAGGGGGGGCTGCAGGTGGCCCACACCTGTGAGGTACACACACACACACACACACACACACTCAGAGACAGACACACACATACACACAGGGACACACACACACACACACACACACACATACACACACACACACACACATACACACAGGGACACACAGGGACACACACACACACACACTCAGAGACACACACAGACACACACACACACACACACACACACACACACACACACACACTCTCAGAGACACACACACACACACACACACACACACACACACACACACACACACTGACGTGTTATTATGGGATGTTTTGCAGGTCAGCACCCTGTTTGAGGAGGACGCGTCCCTCTTCCCTCTGAAGGGGGGGTCTGTGGACCTGTCCTGCCCCATGGACCCCCCCTGCCCCATGGACCCCCCCTGTCCCATGGACCCCCCCTGTCCCATGGACCCCCCCCCCACGCAGGAGGAGACGGCTCAGTCGGCCCACCTCATGACTCTGGGTCTGTGCCGCATCTCTGCTGCCAAACCTCCCCCCGCCGCCGCCCGCCCCCCCCCGCCCTCCGCCCGCTGACTCCGCCCCCCCGCCGCAGCCCGACGGCGTGGCAGAGACCCCCCCCTCGGGTAAACGGAGGCTGTCGTGTGCTCTGTGTGCTCTGACGCTGCCGTCACGGCGGCTGCTGGACGTCCACGTCAGGTCTCACCGCCCCGCCGGAGGCTTCAGCTGCGTCCGCTGCAGCTGGAGCGCCGACACCTGGGACACGCTGGAGCCTCATTGGACGAGCCGCTGCAGGAAGAGGAAGAGGAGGAGGAGGAAGAGGAAGGAGGAGGAGGAGCGTCCAGACAGGTACACGCCACTTACAGCTGCAACCTCTCTAATGTCCACTTAAAGCTGCATTCTCTCTAATGTCCAGCAGGAGGAGACTCCACTTAAAGCTGCATTCTCTCTAATGTCCAGCAGGAGGAGACTCCACTTAAAGCTGCATTCTCTCTAATGTCCAGCAGGAGGAGACTCCACTTAAAGCTGCATTCTCTCTAATGTCCAGCAGGAGGAGACTCCACTTAAAGCTGCATTCTCTCTAATGTCCAGCAGGAGGAGACTCCACTTAAAGCTGCATTCTCTCTAATGTCCAGCAGGAGGAGACTCCACTTAAAGCTGCATTCTCTCTAATGTCCAGCAGGAGGAGACTCCACTTAAAGCTGCATTCTCTCTAATGTCCAGCAGGAGGAGACTCCACTTAAAGCTGCATTCTCTCTAATGTCCAGCAGGAGGAGACTCCACTTAAAGCTGCATCCTCTCTAATGTCCAGCAGGAGGAGACTCCACTTAAAGCTGCATTCTCTCTAATGTCCAGCAGGAGGAGACTCACTTAAAGCTGATATTTGATCTGTGTCTGCAGACGCCTCTCAGCCAATCAGGAAGCAGCACCTGAGCGCGCCCCAGAGAAGAAGAAGAGAACCAGGAAACAGGAAGCAGAGGAAGAGAAGCCGGCGCTGTTCTGCTGCTCTCTGTGCCACAGGTGACTACATTACCCAGACTCCCTCAGTGCGTCAGCGTCACAGCAGGTGTGTGACCTGCTGCTCCTCTCCACAGGAAGTGCTCCAGTAAACTGACCCTGAGGCGCCACCTGGGCACGCACGGGGGCGAGAGACCCTACACCTGCCGCCACTGCCCCTACAGCAGCAGGCTGAAGGCGTCGCTACGGCAACACCTGAGGACACACACAGGTAACACACACACACACACACACACACACACCTGAGGACACACACAGGTAACACACACACACACACACACACACCTGAGCACACACACAGGTAACACACACACACACACACACACACACACACCTGAGGACACACACAGGTAACACACACACACACACACACACACACACACACACACACACCTGAGGACACACACAGGTAACACACACTCACACACACTCACACACCTGAGCACACACACACACACACACACACACACCTGAGGACACACACACACACAGGTAACACACACACACACCTGAGGACACACACAGGTAACACACACACACACACACACACACACCTGAGCACACACACACACACCTGAGGACACACACAGGTAACACACACACACACACACACACACACACCTGAGCACACACACAGGTAACACACACACACACACACACACCTGAGGACACACACACACCTGATGACACACACAGGTAACACACACTCACACACACACACACACACACACACACACACCTGAGGACACACACACACACAGGTAACACACACACACACACACACACACCCCTGAGGACACACACAGGTAACACACACTCACACACACACCTGAGGACACACACAGGTAACACACACACACACACACACACCTGAGCACACACACACACACCTGAGGACACACACACACCTGATGACACTGACTCTTTGTGTGTGTGTGTGTGTGTGTGTGTGTGTGTGTGTGTGTGTGTGTGTGTGTGTGTGTGTGTGTGTGTGTGTGTGTGTGTGTGTGTGTGTGTGTGTGTGTGTGTGTGTGTGTGTGTGTGTCTGTGTGTCTCAGGTGAGAGACCGTACAGGTGTCCTCAGTGTCCGTACGCTTCCATCGACCGCAGCTCTTTGCTCCGACACCGAAGAACTCACAGTCAAGAGAAACCGTACAACTGTGACCTGTGTGACTACAGCAGGTAACACACACACACACACACACTCACACACACACACAGACACGCACACACACCTGTGACCTGTGTGACTACAGCAGGTAACACACACACACACACACACACACACACACACACACACACACACACACCTGTGACCTGTGTGACTACAGCAGGTAACACACACACACACACACACACACAAACCTGTGACCTGTGTGACTACAGCAGGTAACACACACACACACACACACACACACACACACACACACACACACACACACACACACACCTGTGACCTGTGTGACTACAGCAGGTAACACACACACACACACACACACACACACACAGACACACACACACACACCTGTGACCTGTGTGACTACAGCAGGTAACACACACACACACACACACACACACACACACACACACACACACACACACACACACACACACACACAACTGTGACCTGTGTGACTACAGCAGGTAATACACACACACACACACACACACACACACACACACACACACACACACACAGAGACACACTCACACACACAGACACACACACAGAGACACAAACACACACGCGTCGGTCTGTGGTTGCCGTGGTAACGTGTGTTTCCTGTCCCAGCATCCAGAAGAAGAGTCTGGACCTCCACGCTCGGCGCCATCACACGGGCGAGGTGTTTCCGTGCCAACAGTGCGAGTACTCGAGTCCGGACCGCCAGCTGCTGCTGCGACACGTCCGCAGACACCACGGCCCGTCCGCGCAGCACGCCGCCGCGCACTGACCTCACAGTGTGGGACGGTTTTCTTGTGGGCGGGGCCACTGATGTCACCGCCCCTCCACTAAGCCCCTCCCTTAACAACCACGGCCCTGCCTTAGCAACAGTAACTATGCAGTGGAGTCTGATGAACGACGCCCGTGTGAACCTGCGGTCCGACGGCGGCGTGGAGAAGGTTCCTCGTTCCGGGGGTGCCGTCCATCGTGGGTTAGTGCGTTGAACGTTTCCATGACAACGCCGTCACAACGCCGTCTCACCTGCTGAGGCGTTCAGAGGTCTTCCTGCTCGCCGCCGACCTCAGCACATGTTTCTGACGGCAGAAGATTCAGTTTACTGACGACGCCGTGTTCTTCAGCGTAACCGTGGAGACGGACTTTAACGCTTTCTTCTTAGAACTGTTTTAAATCTTTGTTTCACTTTTACAAAAGAACAGAAGCGGAGCAGCTGCAGACGGGAAGGAACAGAACCAGGTCCGGGCCTCGCCGTGGCGGTCCGGGCCTCGCCGTGGCGGTCCGGGCCTCGCCGTGGCGGTCCGGGCCTCGCCGTGGCGGTTCCGGGCCTCACGCTCCACAGAGACACGTGGACGTAAAGACGGGAGCAGAGGAGGGAACCGGGTCAGTTCTGGTCCGACCCGTCAGGGGAAACCCCGTCACTGTCCTCCTCCGTGATGAACCCACACTCACGAAGGAGGAGAAGAAGAAGAAGAAGAAGAAGAAGAAGAAGAAGAAGAAGAAGAAGAAGAAGGAGGAGAAGAAGAAGGAGAAGAAGAAGAAGAAGAAGAAGAAGAAGAAGAAGAAGAAGAAGAAGGAGAAGAAGGAGAAGAAGAAGAAGAAGAAGAAGAAGAAGGAGAAGAAGAAGAAGAAGAAGGAGAAGAAGAAGAAGAAGAAGAAGAAGGAGAAGAAGGAGAAGAAGAAGAAGGAGAAGAAGGAGAAGAAGAAGAAGAAGAAGAAGAAGGAGAAGAAGAAGAAGAAGAAGAAGAAGGAGAAGAAGAAGAAGAAGAAGGAGAAGAAGAAGAAGAAGAAGAAGGAGAAGAAGAAGAAGAAGAAGAAGAAGAAGAAGGAGAAGAAGGAGAAGAAGGAGAAGAAGAAGAAGAAGAAGAAGAAGGAGAAGAAGAAGAAGAAGAAGGAGAAGAAGAAGAAGAAGGAGAAGAAGAAGGAGAAGAAGAAGAAGAAGAAGAAGAAGAAGGAGAAGAAGAAGAGAAGAAGAAGAAGAAGAAGAAGATTCAGTGAAACTGAGTAAACGTCTGATTCACAGGTTTGTTCTTTAATAAAAGGTTGTTTTTGAAACGCTTGTTTCACTTTGAACCCTTTAATAATAATAAGTTCAGCACAGACACAGACACAGTCGCTGTCACAGACACCGTCACAGACACAGTCACAGACACAGTCACCGTCACAGACACAGTCACAGACACAGTCACCGTCACAGACACAGTCACAGACACAGTCACTGTCACAGACACAGTCACCGTCACAGACACAGTCACAGACACAGTCACCGTCACAGTCACAGACACAGTCACAGACACAGTCACTGTCACAGACACGTCACAGACACAGTCACAGACACAGTCACCGTCACAGACACCGTCACAGACACGTCACAGACACAGTCACAGACACAGTCACCGTCACAGACACAGTCACCGTCACAGACACAGTCACAGACACAGTCACCGTCACAGACACAGTCACAGACACAGTCACCGTCACAGACACAGTCACCGTCACAGACACAGTCACCGTCACAGACACAGTCACAGACACAGTCACTGTCACAGACAGTCACCGTCACAGTCACCGTCACAGACACAGTCACAGACACAGTCACCGTCACAGACACAGAAACAGTCACAGACACAGTCACCGTCACAGACACAGTCACCGTCACAGACACAGTCACAGACACAGTCACCGTCACAGACACAGTCACTGTCACAGACACAGTCACAGACACAGTCACTGTTACAGTCACAGACACAGACACCGTCACAGACACAGTCACCGTCACAGACACTGTCACAGACACAGTCAACGTCACAGTCACTGTCACACACATCGTCACAGACACCGTCACAGACACTGTCACAGACACCGTCACAGACACTGTCACAGACACAGTCAACGTCACAGACACCGTCACAGACACAGTCACAGTCACCGTCACAGACACAGTCACAGACACTGTCACAGACACAGTCACAGTCACAGACACAGTCACAGACACTGTCACAGACACAGTCAACGACACAGTCACTGTCACAGACACGTCACAGACACAGTCACCGTCACAGACACAGTCACAGACACAGTCACCGTCACAGACACAGTCACAGACACAGTCACCGTCACAGACACAGTCACCGTCACAGACACAGTCACAGACACAGTCACTGTCACAGACACAGTCACCGTCACAGTCACCGTCACAGACACAGTCACAGACACAGTCACCGTCACAGACACAGTCACAGACACAGTCACAGACACAGTCACCGTCACAGACACAGTCACCGTCACAGACACAGTCACCGTCACAGACACAGTCACTGTCACAGACACAGTCACAGACACAGTCACTGTTACAGTCACAGACACCGTCACAGACACAGTCACCGTCACAGACACTGTCACAGACACAGTCAACGTCACAGTCACTGTCACACACATCGTCACAGACACCGTCACAGACACTGTCACAGACACCGTCACAGACACTGTCACAGACACAGTCACAGTCAACGTCACAGACACCGTCACAGACACAGTCACAGTCACAGACACTGTCACAGACACCGTCACAGACACTGTCACAGACACAGTCAACGTCACAGACACCGTCACAGACACAGTCACAGACACTGTCACAGACACCGTCACAGACACAGTCACCGTCACAGACACGTCACAGACACAGTCACAGACACCGTCACAGACACAGTCACTGTCACAGACACAGTCACAGTCACAGTCAGTGATGTCATCGAAGGCTAGCGCCTGTGGCTCAGAGGTCGCTGCTGTGAAACCCTAATGGACTCAAACCGGCGTGTTAATGGTCTGGATGGACCCTGTTTGGCGTCGTCACGGTGACGCCCCTCTCAGCTTCCTGCTGGTCGATGGAAAGCTCTCCGGGCTGATGGACTCCTGGTGCATTGTGGGAGGAAGCAGCCGTCTGTGTGAAGGAGGTCGTCCTGGAGTCGATATGTGTCGCTCCACATTAGCTGCGGTCCAGGACCCTGACCCGGACTCGGACCGCCCCGGCCCCTGTTTCTATGGCAACCACAAAACTAGGGCGCTGAAGGAAGGACTGAGGAAGGACGGGTTAGCATGCTAGGGTTAGCATGCCAGAGTTAGCATGCTAACCCATGCAAACAGAACAAACAGAGCCACTGTTTGTTCTGTTTATTTTATGTTGTTGTTGTTTAAAGTTGTTGTTGTTTATAGTTGTTTGTTGTTGTTGCTGTTGTTGTTTAAACGTTGTTGTTGTTGTTTAAACGTTGTTGTTTTCTGGATCAGGCGTAGAAACAGAAACGTTGTATTTAAATGTTGTTGTTGTTGTTTAAAGTTGTTGTTGTTTAAAGTTGTTGTTTATAGTTGTTGTTGTTTAAAGTTGTTGTTGTTGTTGTTGTTGTTGCTGTTGTTGTTTTCTGGTTCAGGCGTAGAAACAGAAACATTGTATTTAAACGTTGTTGTTGTTGTTTAAAGTTGTTGTTGTTGTTTAAAGTTGTTGTTGTTGTTTAAAGTTGTTTGTTGTTGTTGTTGTTGCTGTTGTTGTTTAAACGTTGTTGTTGTTTTCTGGTTCAGGCGTAGAAACAGAAACGTTGTATCTAAACGTTGTTGTTTGTTTTTGATCGTCACAGAAACGAAACATCGACTGTTGAAGTTTCAGGATCAAAGAATCAAAGAATCAAAGAATCAAAGAATCAAAGCAGCTGAAAGCTCATTAACCTCAAAACCGCATCGATCCTGTTTAATGGGTTCATCCGTCCCCTCGACGACCTCCAGCCAACGCCGTTATAAAGAGCTGCAGCGGGGCGGACCGGGCACAGGGAGACCACCGGGCACAGGGAGACCACCGCCACAGGGAGACCACCGCCACAGGGAGACCACCGCCACAGGGAGACCACCGGGCACAGGGAGACCAGCGCCACAGGGAGACCACCGCCACAGGGAGACCACCGCCACAGCTTAACCAGGAGACGCCGCCACAGTGGAGCCAGCGATGAGTCTTCCCCGCCCCACCAGGAGGTCGTCTCTCTGCGCTCCAGAGGAAAACTGCACGTCCTTCCTGCCCGACCCTCAGCAGCTGCTCCACCTGCCTGGCCACGCCCCCACACGCCACACTCACCTGCAGCCTCACCTGTTCCCCACCGTGGACGTCCCTGACCACGCCCACTACATCATCGGCTCTGTCATCCTGGCGGTGGGGGTGACGGGCCTGCTGGGCAACGCTCTGGTCATCTACGTGTTCTGTCGCTGTCGGACGCTGCGGTCGCCTAGCAACCTGCTGGTGGTCAACCTGGCGTTGGCGGACCTCCTGATGTCTCTGACGCAGTCTCCGGTCTTCTTCGTGGCGAGCCTGCATCGCCGCTGGGTGTTCGGGGAACTCGCCTGTGAGCTGTACGCGTTCTGCGGCGCGTTGTTCGGCATCACCTCGATGATGACGCTGACGGCCATCGCCGCGGACCGCTGCCTGGCCATCACGCGGCCGCTGGCCCTGCTGGGGGGGGTGAGTCGGGGCCGGGTGCTGGCGGTGCTGGCGGGCGTGTGGTTGTACTCTCTGGGCTGGAGTCTGCCGCCGTTCTTCGGGTGGAGCGCCTACGTCCCCGAGGGCCTGCAGACGTCCTGCAGCTGGGACTACATGAGCTTCACCGCCGCCGTGCGCACCTACACCGTCCTGCTGTTCGCCTTCGTCTTCTTCGTCCCGCTCGCTCTGATCGCCGGCTGCTACTTCGCCATCTTCCAGGCGGTGCGGCGGGCGGGTCGGGAGGTGGAGCAGCTGAGCTGCGGAGAGAGCAGTAAGGCGTACGAGCGGATGCGCAGCGAGTGGCGTTTGGCTAAAGTGGCTCTGGGCGTGATCCTGCTGTTCGTCGTCTCCTGGTCTCCGTACTCGGCGGTGGCTCTGACCGCCACAGCGGGCTACGCCAACCTCCTGACGCCCTACATGAACTCTGTTCCCGCTGTCATCGCCAAGGCCTCCGCCATCCACAACCCCATCATCTACGCCATCACGCACCCAAAGTACCGCGCAGCCATCGGCCGCTGCGTGCCGCTGCTGCGCCCTCTGCTGCGGCTGCAGGAGAAGGACCTGCGCTCATCGTTCAGTTCCAGCGCCGCTTCCTCTCGCCGGGCCACGCCCATCGGTCACAGCTCACCGGGGGGGCGGTTCGGCGCCGGCCGCTGGGGGAAGAGCCGGCTGTCCTCGGTGTCCGACAGCGAGTCGTGCTGGACGGAGAGCGAAGCTGACGGATCCAGCGTCGGAACGACGGCCTTCACCCGACACGTGTCTACGGACGCCACCGCCGACACCGCTGACCCCGGGGCCGCCGTCCTCGGACATGAGGGGGGCGGCGCGTCGGAGGGTAAACCTCTGCTGCCTCTGTGACGCCTGCTGCGGACGTGGCTCCTCATGTTGTGGGCGGGGCTGGACTCTAACGGCGATGACATCACTTTTTCCCGTTGTCGTGGTTACGCTGCTTGTTCTGTTTGTGCTTGAGCGTTAATAAAGTTTCTGTTTGAATTTTTACTCGTTTTTTTATTTTTACAAAAACAACTGAAACGATTTAAAGTCGTAAACATGAGTTTGATCGTATTCACAGACCCCCCCCTCCTGCCCCCCCCATACCCCCCCACAGGCACGCCTCCAGCTAGCATACGCTACCTGACGCTAGCAGCTGCTCTCTGTGGGTGAGCTAACGCTAACTCCATGTAGCCTGAACCTGAGACACGGCGCGTTTACAGGAGTCTGGTGCACGTGCACTGACGAGCGCTAGGGGGAGGGGCTCCGTGTGAGGGGGGGGGGCTCGTGTGAGAGGGGGAGGGGCTCGTGGTCATGTCACTCCTGCTCATGAAACATGTTCCAGAAACTTCCTCAAACTCCCATGATGCACTTCAGGAACGCGTCAGAAACACCAAGAATGAGACTCAAGAACATAATAACAATAAGAATATTAATCTTTATGATATTTATGATCGTGAGCTGGTTGTTACAGAAGCGTCTGTGACCTCATGACCTGCTGTCGTCAGCGCTCTTCTTCTTCTTCTCCCTCTACTTCTTCTCCTTCTTCTTCTTCTCTGTAAACTGTTGTTGTTGTAATCTGTGGGATTATCTGTGTGTTGCTCCGTCAGCAGTTAGCAGATTAGCGATTAGCAGATTAGCAGTTAGCAGATTAGCGCTGGTGCTCCTCCCTCTGTGCTGCAGCTTCATCGCTCGTCTTCATCGCTCGTCTTCATCGCTCGTCTTCATCGCTCGTCTTTATCGCTGGTCTTCATCATGGCGGACAGACGCAGCGTGCTCCTGCTCTCAGGTAAAGACGTCACGACTCTGAAACACAGACGATTAGAAAGATCCAGAACTTTAGAGTCTTCATGTTTCTTTGTGTTTCTTTGTTATTGTTTATTATCTCATCTTCAACCGCTCATCTGGGGTCAGGTCTCAGGGGCAGCAGCTCCAGCCTCTGATCCTGGATCAGGTCTCAGGGGCAGCTCCAGCCTCTGATCCTGGATCAGGTCTCGGGGGACCAGCTCCAGCCTCTGATCCTGGATCAGGTCTCAGGGGCAGCAGCTCCAGCCTCTGATCCTGGATCAGGTCTCAGGGGCAGCAGCTCCAGCCTCTGATCCTGGATCAGGTCTCAGGGGCAGCAGCTCCAGCCTCTGATCCTGGATCAGGTCTCAGGGGCAGCAGCAACAGCAGGGACCCCAAACTTCCCTTTCCCGGCCCACAGAAGGGACCCCCCTCACCCCAGACTCCCACAGCACCTACCACAGTAACTCCTCCTGGTCCTGGTCCCTCTGACCCACTCATCCCCAGATGGTGATCAGCTGACAGCTCTGCCCCTCTCTTCACCCGAGTGTCCAAAACATCCGGCCTCAGATCAGATGAGACCATCACAGACTGGATCCTGGACCTTTGGCCTAGTGTGCTCTGGAACCAGGTCCACTTCTGAGCCTCCTTCTGTTCCAACATGGTGTTTGTTAAAGAGGATCCAGGACCAGCACACAAGTCTAACACCAGACGCTGGGGTTTAGATCAGGGAGGCCGTTCCTCCCAATCAGCCTCTCCAGGTGTCTCCATCGTTGCCCACGTGGGCGTTGAAGTCTCCCAGCAGGACTCTGGAGTCCCCTACTGGAGCCCCATGCAGGACTCCATTCAGGGTCTCCAAGAAGGCCCCAGACTCTGAACTGCTGTTCGCTATATCTGCACTAACAACAGTCAGAGCCCCCCCCCCCCCACCACCCGCAGGCGTAAGGAGGCCACCCTCTGGTCCACCGGGGTCAACTCCAACACCGCGGCGCTCAGCCGGGGGTTTGAGAGTCTCCCCACACCCGCCCGGCCCCTCACACCCTGGGCCCCTCCAGAGAAGACCAGGGTCCAGCCCCTATCCAGGAGCACGGGTCCAGATCCAGACTGTGTGTGGAGGTGAGCCCCCCCAGATCTAACTGGGAGCTCCACCTCCCTCACAAGCTCCGGCTCCTTCCCCCACAGAGAGGAGACGCTCCACGTCCCCAGAGCCTCTGCTGCCCGGGTCTGGACCCTCCAGGCCCCTCACCCTCACTGCCCCCCGTGCAGCAGCATGTCACTTTTTCGGGCTCTGTGGCTTCAAACCCGGCCACCAGGCGCTCGCCGGCGAGCCCTCGGTCTGGTCCTGGCTCCAGACGGGGGCCCCGGTCTTCCTCCGGGCAGGGTCTCTCTTCCTCTTCCTCGTTTGTCCATAGAGTCTTTGTGAAGATATCGGATTATTGTTTATTATTATTGTTTATTATGTTTGTTTATTGTTGTTCATTGTTGTTGTTTGTTGTTTATTATTGTTTATTGTTGTTTATTGTTGTTGTTTGTTTCAGTGCTGCTCGTGGCGGCGGCGGCGTTCGTGGAGGAGCTCGATGACACGTGAGTTCAAACACTAAAGAATAAATGAAACGTTTTTCTCTTTTACAGTAAAAATGATTCTTTTGTTGATTCATAACTTTATGATTTAAACGTGTTTTCACAGTTTCATGGAGACGAGAGGAGACGACGACATCTGGCTCATCAAGGTGCGTCACATCTGACACATCCATACCTTAGATGTTAAGAATTAAATGCATATATTCATACTTATATATATATAATATAAATATATATCCTGTATATAAATGTGTGACGTGTCCCTGTGTGACGTGTCCCTGTGTGACGTGTCCCCTCTGTGACGTGTCCCTGTGTGACGTGTCCCCTCTGTGACGTGTCCCTGTGTGACGTGTCCCTGTGTGACGTGTCCCTGTGTGACGTGTCCCCTCTGTGACGTGTCCCTGTGTGACGTGTCCCCTCTGTGACGTGTCCCTGTGTGACGTGTCCCTCTGTGACGTGTCCCCTGTGTGACGTGTCCCCTGACGTGTCCCTGCGTGACGTGTCCCTCTGTGACGTGTCCCTCTGTGACGTGTCCCCTCTGTGACGTGTCCCTGTGTGACGTGTCCCCTCTGTGACGTGTCCCTGTGTGACGTGTCCCTCTGTGACGTGTCCCCTGTGTGACGTGTCCCCTGACGTGTCCCTGCGTGACGTGTCCCTCTGTGACGTGTCCCTCTGTGACGTGTCCCTGTGTGACGTGTCCCCTCTGTGACGTGTCCCTGTGTGACGTGTCCCTGTGTGACGTGTCCCTGTGTGACGTGTCCCCTCTGTGACGTGTCCCCTGCGTGGCGTGTCCCCTGTGTGATGTGTCCCTGCGTGACATGTCCCCTCTGTGACGTGTCCCCTCTGTGACGTGTCCATTGTGTGACGTGTCCCCTGTGTGACGTGTCCCTGTGTGACGTGTCCCTCTGTGACGTGTCCCTGCCTGACGTGTCCCTGTGTAACGTGTCCCTGTGTGACGTGTCCCTGCGTGACGTGTCCCTGTGTGACGTGTCCCCTCTGTGACGTGTCCCCTGACGTGTCCCCTCTGTGACGTGTCCCCTGACGTGTCCCCTGTGTGACGTGTCCCTCTGTGACGTGTCCCCTGACGTGTCCCCTGTGTGACGTGTCCCTCTGTGACGTGTCCCTCTGTGACGTGTCTCCTGACGTGTCCCTCTGTGACGTGTCACCTCTGTGACGTGTCCCTCTGTGACGTGTCCCCTGTGTGACGTGTCCCTGCGTGGCGTGTCCCCTCTGTGACGTGTCCCCTGTGTGACGTGTCCCTGCGTGGCGTGTCCCCTCTGTGACGTGTCCCCTCTCTGACGTGTCCCCTCTGTGACGTGTCCCCTCTGTGACGTGTCCCCTCTCTGACGTGTCCCCTCTGTGACGTGTCCCCTGACGTGTCCCCTCTGTGACGTGTCCCCTCTGTGACGTGTCCCCTCTGTGACGTGTCCCCTCTCTGACGTGTCCCCTCTGTGACGTGTCCCCTGACGTGTCCCCTGTGTGACGTGTCCCCTCTGTGACGTGTCCCCTGACGTGTCCCCTCTGTGACGTGTCCCCTCTGTGACGTGTCCCCTGACGTGTCCCCTCTGTGACGTGTCCCTGTGTGACGTGTCCCTGTGTGACGTGTCCCTCTGTGACGTGTCCCCTCTGTGACGTGTCCCTCTGTGACGTGTCCCCTGTGTGACGTGTCCCTGCGTGGCGTGTCCCCTGACGTGTCCCTGCGTGCGTGTCCCCTGACGTGTCCCCTGACGTGTCCCCTGACGTGTCCTCTCTCTGACGTGTCCCTGCGTGGCGTGTCCCCTGACGTGTCCCTGCGTGCGTGTCCCTGCAGTTCTACGCCCCCTGGTGTTCCTTCTGCAGGCAGCTGGACCCGGTTTGGCACCAGATCGGATCAGAACTCAAGAGTGTCGGTTCTCCGGTCAACGCCGGCAAAGCGGACGCCACCGCCAGCACCCGTCAGTGACCCTTTCAAAATAAGAGTGTCTGTTCAAACGTGTCATTATTGTTGTTGTAGTAGAAACAGCATGTGGTTGCCACGGTGACAGTAACCGGGTTACCAACTTCCTGCTGTTGGTGTTTGTCTGCAGGTTTGGCCAAAGAGTTCCAGGTCCGAGGTTACCCGGCCATCCTCATGTGAGTCCAGACCTCAGGGTCTGTCTTTGTCTGTCTTTGTCTGTGTGGGTCTCAGGGTCTGTCTCTGTCTCAGGGTCTGTCTCTGTCTCAGGGTCTGTCTTTGTCTCAGGGTCTGTCTCTGTCTCAGGGTCTGTCTCAGGGTCTGTCTTTGTCTCAGGGTCTGTCTCTGTCTCAGGGTCTGTCTCTGTCTCAGGGTCTGTCTCTGTCTCAGGGTCTGTCTTTGTCTCAGGGTCTGTCTTTGTCTCAGGGTCTGTCTTTGTCTCAGGGTCTGTCTCTGTCTCAGGGTCTGTCTCTGTCTCAGGGTCTGTCTTTGTCTCAGGGTTTGTCTTTGTCTCAGGGTCTGTCTCTGTCTCAGGGTCTGTCTTTGTCTCAGGGTCTGTCTCTGTCTCAGGGTCTGTCTTTGTCTCAGTGTCTGTCTCAGGGTCTGTCTCTGTCTCAGGGTCTGTCTTTGTCTCAGGGTCTGTCTCAGGGTCTGTCTCTGTCTCAGGGTCTGTCTTTGACTCAGCGTCTGTCTTTGTCTCTGTCTCAGGGTCTGTCTTTGACTCAGCGTCTGTCTTTGTCTCTGTCTCAGGGTCTGTCTTTGACTCAGCGTCTGTCTTTGTCTCAGGGTCTGTCTCTGTCTCAGGGTCTGTCTCTGTCTCAGGGTCTGTCTTTGTCTTTGTCTCAGGGTCTGTCTCTGTCTCAGGGTCTGTCTCTGTCTCAGGGTCTGTCTTTGTCTTTGTCTCAGGGTCTGTCTTTGTCTCAGGGTCTGTCTCTGTCTCAGGGTCTGTCTCAGGGTCTGTGTCTGTCTCAGGGTCTGTCTTTGTCTTTGTCTCAGGGTCTGTCTTTGTCTCAGGGTCTGTCTTTGTCTTTGTCTCAGGGTCTGTCTCTGTCTCAGTGTCTGTCTTTGTCTCAGGGTCTGTCTTTGTCTCAGGGTCTGTCTCTGTCTCAGGGTCTGTCTCAGGGTCTGTGTCTGTCTCAGGGTCTGTCTCAGGGTCTGTCTCAGGGTCTGTCTCTGTCTCAGCGTCTGTCTCTGTCTCAGGGTCTGTCTTTGTCTCAGGGTCTGTCTCTGTCTCAGGGTCTGTCTCTGTCTCAGGGTCTGTCTTTGTCTCTGTCTCAGGGTCTGTCTCTGTCTCAGGGTCTGTCTCTGTCTCAGGGTCTGTCTTTGTCTCTGTCTCAGGGTCTGTCTCTGTCTCAGGGTCTGTCTCTGTCTCAGGGTCTGTCTCTGTCTCAGGGTCTGTCTTTGTCTCAGGGTCTGTCTCTGTCTCAGGGTCTGTCTTTGTCTCAGGGTCTGTCTCTGTCTCAGGGTCTGTCTCTGTCTCAGGGTCTGTCTCTGTCTCAGGGTCTGTATCTGTCTCAGGGTCTGTCTCAGGGTCTGTCTTTGTCTTTGTCTCAGGGTCTGTCTCTGTCTCAGGGTCTGTCTCTGTCTCAGGGTCTGTCTTTGTCTCAGGGTCTGTCTCAGGGTCTGTCTCAGGGTCTGTCTCTGTCTCAGGGTCTGTCTCTGTCTCAGGGTCTGTCTTTGTCTCAGGGTCTGTCTCTGTCTCAGGGTCTGTCTTTGTCTCAGGGTCTGTCTCTGTCTCAGGGTCTGTCTCTGTCTCAGGGTCTGTCTCTGTCTCAGGGTCTGTATCTGTCTCAGGGTCTGTCTCAGGGTCTGTCTTTGTCTTTGTCTCAGGGTCTGTCTCTGTCTCAGGGTCTGTCTCTGTCTCAGGGTCTGTCTTTGTCTCAGGGTCTGTCTCAGGGTCTGTCTCAGGGTCTGTCTCTGTCTCAGGGTCTGTCTCTGTCTCAGGGTCTGTCTTTGTCTCAGGGTCTGTCTCTGTCTCAGGGTCTGTCTCTGTCTCAGGGTCTGTCTTTGTCTCAGGGTCTGTCTCAGGGTCTGTCTCAGGGTCTGTCTCTGTCTCAGGGTCTGTCTCTGTCTCAGGGTCTGTCTTTGTCTCAGGGTCTGTCTCTGTCTCAGGGTCTGTCTCTGTCTCAGGGTCTGTCTTTGTCTGTGTCTCAGGTGGAAGAAGAAGGTGAAGTATAATTATTCGGGGCAGAGAACAAAAGATGGAATCATGGAGTTCGCTGATCGAGTCGGAGGGTTCGTCTTCACACACACAGACACATTTATGTTTATTTATATTTATTTATTTATTTATATTTACATTTATTTACTCATCATTATATTTATGTTTATTAACCTGTCAGTCGTTAGTTCTGAGCTCGGCCAATCACAGTGAAGCGCTGTGACATCATCATGCTGAGCACTATGATGATGTCACAGTGCTCAGTGTGATGATGTCACAGCGTGATGATGTCACAGTGCTCAGCATGATGATGTCACAGTGCTCAGTGTGATGATGTCACAGTAATCAGTGTGATGATGTCACAGTAATCAGTGTGATGATGTCACAGTGTTCAGTGTGATGATGTCACAGTGTTCAGTGTGATGATGTCACAGTAATCAGTGTGATGATGTCACAGCGCTCAGCATGATGATGTCACATTGCTCAGCGTGATGATGTCACAGTGCTCAGTGTGATGATGTCACAGCGCTCAGCATGATGATGTCACAGCGTGCTGATGTCACAGCTCAGTGTCGTGTCGTTCAGGCCGTTGGTTCGATCCCTGAGAAGTCTGCAGCTTTTCCAACACGCCATGAGCCGCAATGATGTCATGTTTGTTTACGTGGGAGCAACATCACAACTGAAGGTACACACACACACACACACACACACACACACACACACACACACACATACACACACACACACACACACAGACACACACACACACACACACACACACACACACACACACACACATACACACACACACACACACAGACACACACACACACACACACACACACACAGACACACACACATACACACACACACACACACACAGACACACACACACACACACACACACACACACACACAGACAGACACACACACAGACAGACACACACACAGAGACACACAGACACACACACACACACACACACACACACACTAACCTCTGACGTGTCTTCAGGGAAACTTCACGTCTGTCGCTGAGGAGCTGATCGTCCACACGTTCTTCTACTCTGCGTCCAGAGACGTCGTCCCCAAGGTCTGAGGACAAGAGGGGACAAGAGGGACAGGAGAGACAGGAGAGACAGGAGAGACAGGAGAGACAGGAGGGGACAGGAGAGACAGGAGGGACAGGAGAGACAGGAGGGGACAGGAGAGACAGGAGGGGACAGGAGGGACAGGAGAGACAGGAGAGACAGGAGAGACAGGAGGGGACAAGAGAGACAGGAGAGACAGGAGAGACAAGAGAGACAGGAGGGACAGGAGAGACAGGAGGGGACAGGAGAGACAGGAGGGGACAGGAGGGACAGGAGAGACAGGAGAGACAGGAGAGACAGGAGGGGACAAGAGAGACAGGAGAGACAGGAGAGACAGGAGAGACAGGAGGGGACAAGAGGGACAGGAGAGACAGGAGAGACAGGAGGGGACAAGAGGGGACAGGAGAGACAAGAGAGACAGGAGAGACAGGAGAGACAGGAGGGGACAGGAGGGGACAGGAGGGACAGGAGAGACAGGAGGGGACAGGAGGGGACAGGAGGGACAGGAGAGACAGGAGAGACAGGAGGGGACAGGAGAGACAAGAGAGACAGGAGAGACAGGAGAGACAGGAGAGACAGGAGAGACAGGAGAGACAGGAGGGGACAGGAGAGACAGGAGAGACAGGAGGGGACAGGAGGGGACAAGAGAGACAGGAGAGACAGGAGAGACAGGAGAGACAGGAGAGACAGGAGAGACAGGAGGGACAGGAGAGACAGGAGAGACAGGAGGGGACAAGAGAGACAGGAGAGACAGGAGAGACAGGAGAGACAGGAGAGACAGGAGGGGACAGGAGAGACAGGAGAGACAGGAGGGGACAAGAGAGACAGGAGAGACAGGAGAGACAGGAGAGACAGGAGAGACAGGAGAGACAGGAGAGACAGGAGAGACAGGAGGGGACAGGAGAGACAGGAGAGACAGGAGAGACAGGAGAGACAGGAGAGACAGGAGAGACAGGAGGGACAGGAGAGACAGGAGAGACAGGAGGGGACAGGAGAGACAGGAGAGACAGGAGGGGACAGGAGAGACAGGAGAGACAAGAGAGACAGAGACTCAGAGACTCAGAGACACAGAGACTCAGAGACTCAGAGACACAGAGACTCAGATACACAGAGACACAGAGACACAGACACAGAGACACAGAGACACAGAGACACAGAGACTCAGAGACTCAGAGACACAGAGACACAGAGACACAGAGACACAGACACAGAGACACAGAGACACAGAGACACAGAGACACAGAGACTCAGAGACTCAGAGACACAGAGACTCAGAGACACAGAGACACAGAGACACAGAGACACAGAGACTCAGAGACACAGAGACTCAGAGAGACAGAGACACAGAGACTCAGAGACTCAGAGACAGTAGAGACACAGAGACTCAGAGACACAGAGACTCAGAGACAGTAGAGACACAGAGACACAGAGACTCAGAGACACAGAGACTCAGAGACACAGAGACACAGAGACTCAGAGACTCAGAGACTCAGAGACACACAGACTCAGAGACACAGAGACTCAGAGACACAGGGACTCAGAGACACAGAGACACAGAGACTCAGAGACACAGAGACACAGAGACACAGAGACTCAGAGACACAGAGACACAGAGACACAGAGACACAGAGACTCAGAGACACAGAGACTCAGAGACACAGAGACACAGAGACTCAGAGACTCAGAGACACAGAGACACAGAGACACAGAGACTCAGAGACACAGAGACTCAGAGACTCAGAGACTCAGAGACACAGAGACACAGAGACAGTAGAGACACAGAGACTCAGAGACACAGAGACTCAGAGACAGTAGAGACACAGAGACTCAGAGACACAGAGACTCAGAGACTCAGAGACACAGAGACTCAGAGACTCAGAGACACAGAGACTCAGAGACACAGAGACACAGAGACACAGAGACACAGAGACTCAGAGACACAGAGACTCAGAGACACAGAGACACAGAGACTCAGAGACTCAGAGACACAGAGACAGTAGAGACACAGAGACTCAGAGACACAGAGACTCAGAGACAGTAGAGACACAGAGACTCAGAGACACAGAGACTCAGAGACACAGAGACACAGAGACACAGAGACACAGAGACACAGAGACTCAGAGACACAGAGACTCAGAGACTCAGAGACACAGAGACAGTAGAGACACAGAGACTCAGAGACACAGAGACTCAGAGACAGTAGAGACACAGAGACTCAGAGACACAGAGACTCAGAGACACAGAGACACAGAGACACAGAGACTCAGAGACACAGAGACTCAGAGACAGTAGAGACACAGAGACACAGAGACACAGAGACACAGAGACTCAGAGACTCAGAGACACAGAGACAGTAGAGACACAGAGACTCAGAGACACAGAGACTCAGAGACAGTAGAGACACAGAGACTCAGAGACACAGAGACTCAGAGACACAGAGACACAGAGACACAGAGACACAGAGACTCAGAGACACAGAGACTCAGAGACAGTAGAGACACAGAGACACAGAGACACAGAGACTCAGAGACACAGAGACTCAGAGACACAGAGACTCAGAGACACAGAGACACAGAGACTCAGAGACTCAGAGACTCAGAGACACACAGACTCAGAGACACAGAGACTCAGAGACACAGGGACTCAGAGACACAGAGACACAGAGACTCAGAGACACAGAGACACAGAGACACAGAGACTCAGAGACACAGAGACTCAGAGACACAGAGACACAGAGACTCAGAGACACAGAGACTCAGAGACACAGAGACACAGAGACTCAGAGACTCAGAGACTCAGAGACACAGAGACACAGAGACTCAGAGACACAGAGACACAGAGACACAGAGACACAGAGACTCAGAGACACAGAGACTCAGAGACACAGAGACACAGAGACTCAGAGACTCAGAGACACAGAGACACAGAGACACAGAGACTCAGAGACACAGAGACTCAGAGACACAGAGACTCAGAGACTCAGAGACACAGAGACAGTAGAGACACAGAGACTCAGAGACTCAGAGACTCAGAGACACAGAGACTCAGAGACTCAGAGACACAGAGACACAGAGACACAGAGACACAGAGACTCAGAGACTCAAAGACACAGAGACAGTAGAGACACAGAGACTCAGAGACTCAGAGACTCAGAGACACAGAGACTCAGAGACTCAGAGACACAGAGACACAGAGACACAGAGACTCAAAGACACAGAGACAGTAGAGACACAGAGACTCAGAGACTCAGAGACTCAGAGACTCAGAGACACAGAGACTCAGAGACTCAGAGACTCAGAGACACAGAGAAACAGAGACACAGAGACTCAGAGACACAGAGACTCAGAGACACAGAGACTCAGAGACTCAGAGACACAGAGACACAGAGACTCAGAGACTCAGAGACTCAGAGACTCAGAGACAGTAGAGACACAGAGACACAGAGACTCAGAGACACAGAGACAGTAGAGACACAGAGACACAGAGACTCAGAGACACAGAGACACAGACTCAGAGACACAGAGACTCAGAGACACAGAGACTCAGAGACTCAGAGACTCAGAGACTCAGAGACAGTAGAGACACAGAGACACAGAGACACAGAGACAGTAGAGACTCAGAGACTCAGAGACTCAGAGACTCAGAGACACAGAGACACAGAGACACAGAGACTCAGAGACTCAGAGACACAGAGACTCAAAGACACAGAGACAGTAGAGACACAGAGACTCAGAGACTCAGAGACTCAGAGACACAGAGACTCAGAGACTCAGAGACACAAAGACTCAGAGACACAGAGACACAGAGACTCAGAGACTCAGAGACTCAAAGACACAGAGACAGTAGAGACACAAAGACTCAGAGACACAGAGACGTCCTAACCTCGTGTGTCTGTCCAGGCCGTGTCCTTGTCCTCGCTGCCGGCTGTCGTCGTTTTCAAAGACGGAACTTTCTTCACATTTGACGGTGAGACTCTGATGACATCACTGACCTTTGATGACATCACTGACGTCTGATGACATCACTGACGTCTGATGACATCACTGACCTTTGATGACATCACTGATGTTTGATGACATCACTGATGTCTGATGACATCACTGACCTTTGATGACATCACTGATGTTTGATGACATCACTGATGTCTGATGACATCACTGATGTCTGATGACATCACTGATGTTTGATGACATCACTGTTGTCTGATGACATCACTGATGTCTGATGACATCACTGATGTTTGATGACATCACTGATGTTTGATGACATCACTGATGTCTGATGACATCACTGATGTCTGATGACATCACTGATGTTTGATGACATCACTGATGTCTGATGACATCACTGACCTTTGATGACATCACTGATGTTTGATGACATCACTGATGTCTGATGACATCACTGACGTTTGATGACATCACTGATATCTGATGACATCACTGATGTTTGATGACATCACTGAGGACAGGTAGAACCATGGTGTTACCATGGCAACGGGACATGTTGGACAGGTGTGAACAGGAAGTTTAATGGATGGACAGAGACTCAGGTGATCTGGATGTTCAGGTGATCTGGATCCTCAGGTGATCTGGATCCTCAGGTGATCTGGATGCTCAGGTGATCTGGATCCTCAGGTGATCTGGATCCTCAGGTGATCTGGATGTTCAGGTGATCTGGATCCTCAGGTGATCTGGATCCTCAGGTGATCTGGATCCTCAGGTGATCTGGATGTTCAGGTGATCTGGATGTTCAGGTGATCTGGATCCTCAGGTGATCTGGATGTTCAGGTGATCTGGATGTTCAGGTGATCTGGATCCTCAGGTGATCTGGATGTTCAGGTGATCTGGATGTTCAGGTGATCTGGATCCTCAGGTGATCTGGATCCTCAGGTGATCTGGATGTTCAGGTGATCTGGGTCCTCAGGTGATCTGGATGCTCAGGTGATCTGGATGCTCAGGTGATCTGGATGTTCAGGTGATCTGGATGTTCAGGTGATCTGGATGCTCAGGTGATCTGGATGTTCAGGTGATCTGGATCCTCAGGTGATCTGGATCCTCAGGTGATCTGGATGCTCAGGTGATCTGGATCCTCAGGTGATCTGGATCCTCAGGTGATCTGGATCCTCAGGTGATCTGGATGTTCAGGTGATCTGGATCCTCAGGTGAACCGGATGGTCAGGTGATCTGGATCCTCAGGTGATCTGGATCCTCAGGTGATCTGGATCCTCAGGTGATCTGGATCCTCAGGTGAACCGGATGTTCAGGTGATGTGTTTGTTTCAGACCAACATGACGGAGATCTGAAGTCGTGGATCAACAGAGAACGTTTCCCGAACTACTCCCAGATCGACAGCTACACTCTGTACGCCATGGGAGAGTCAGGTAACAACAACAACAACAACAACAACAACAACAATCACAACAACCACAACAACAACAATAAACACAACAACAACAATCACAACAACAACAACCACGACAACAACAATCACAACAACAACAACAACAACCACAACAACAATCACAACAATCAAAACAACAACAACCACAACAACAACATCAACAACCACAACAACAATCACAACAACAATCAAAACAACAACAACAACAATCAAAACAACCACAACAACAACAATCACAACAACAACAACAATCACAACAACAATCAAAACAACAACAACAATCACAACAACAACAACAACAACAATCACACTGTGAACCTGTCTGCGTGCTGATTGGTCCTCAGTACACCTGTCTGCGTGCTGATTGGTCCTCAGTACACCTGTCTGCGTGCTGATTGTTCCTCAGTACACCTGTCTGCGTGCTGATTGGTCCTCTGTAAACCTGTCTGTGTGCTGATTGGTCCTCTGTAAACCCGTCTGTGTGCTGATTGGTCCTCAGTAAACCTGTCTGTGTGCTGATTGGTCCTCAGTACACCTGTCTGCGTACTGATTGGTCCTCAGTGAACCTGTCTGCGTGCTGATTGGTCCTCTGTAAACCTGTCTGCGTGCTGATTGGTCCTCAGTGAACCTGTCTGCGTGCTGATTGGTCCTCAGTAAACCTGTCTGCGTGCTGATTGGTCCTCTGTAAACCTGTCTGTGTGCTGATTGGTCCTCAGTAAACCTGTCTGTGTGCTGATTGGTCCTCAGTACACCTGTCTGCGTACTGATTGGTCCTCAGTGAACCTGTCTGCGTGCTGATTGGTCCTCTGTAAACCTGTCTGCGTGCTGATTGGTCCTCAGTGAACCTGTCTGCGTGCTGATTGGTCCTCTGTGAACCTGTCTGTGTGCTGATTGGTCCTCAGTACACCTGTCTGCGTGCTGATTGGTCCTCAGTACACCTGTCTGCGTGCTGATTGGTCCTCAGTACACCTGTCTGCGTGCTGATTGGTCCTCTGTCCGCAGGTAAGCTGGTGGTGTTGGTGCTGGTGGAGGACAGGAGTCCGTCCCCGGAGAGTCTGAGGTAAGACGGCGCCCAACAGAGGACACTGTGACATCATGTTACCGGTGTGTGATGCGTTTCCTGTCACCTGTTCAGGTTCAAAGGTCTGGTGGAGAAGGTGTCTGCGGACTACAGAGAGACGTACAGCAGGTCAGACACTCGTACACAACAACAAACAACAACAAACTTTTGTGTTTACGTCCATAAACCTTCAGGTCAGACACTCGTAAACAACAACAAACAACCACAAACGTTTGTGTTTACGTCCATAAACCTTCAGGTCAGACACTCGTAGACAACAACAACAACAACAGATGTTTGTGTTTACGTCCATAAACCTTCAGGTCAGACACTTGTAAACAAACAACAACAAACGTTTGTGTTTACGTCCATAAACCTTCAGGTCAGACACTCGTAAACAACAACAACAACAACAACAACAGATGTTTGTGTTTACGTCCATAAACCTTCAGGTCAGACACTCGTAAACAACAACAACAACAACAACAACAGATGTTTGTGTTTACGTCCATAAACCTTCAGGTCAGACACTCGTAAACAACAACAACAACAACAACAACAGATGTTTGTGTTTACGTCCATAAACCTTCAGGTCAGACACTCGTAAACAACAACAACAAACGTTTGTGTTTACGTCCATAAACCTTCAGGGGCCTGTTTCACAAAGCAGGTTCAAAAAACTCTGAGTCTAACCCTGAACTCTGAGTTGATCTACTCTGAGATAGGAAACTCTGAGTTTTCGGTTCCAGAACAGCAGATTTGCGTCAGGTTGATCAGCTCAGAGTAGTTTGACCTGGAGTTAAGCGCGTGCACCACAAGTAAAAAAAGACAGCATCAATGGAGCCCTGATTCGACGAGTCACCATGGCAACGGGGAAGCGAAAGGCTACGCTACAACTGGAAATGGAAATATTAACGCGCTCATACGGAGAGTTTGAGCAGGTTTACACCGCTGCTGCGGCAAAAGAGAGGGAGACGGTGTGGGAGGACATTGCTGCTCGGGTCAGTGCATAAGTTTAAATGTAGTCCAGTTGCAATCACAGTAATATCACAGGGGGAACTGCATGAGTGGGAGCCTATTAATTTATTTCATTTAAGTGCAACCCCGCGGGGGAGAAGCGCAGCTTAAGATGAAACATAAAAACATTTTTCAAACAGGTAAAACCTCAGCACAGTCTCATGGTGACGCTACATTTTGAGCATTATTTACATCGTAAAGTAAATATTACCGTAAGTGGCTGTTTTTTATACAACATTTCAATGTTGTATAAAAAACTCCCATTTGCAAAAAAACGCAGCGCAACACACAATATCTGCTGTGATATGAAAGCATGACTGGTTGTTAATGTTGGAAATGTAAGGAGGGGTGAGATGGACTGTGACATGAAACGGTGTTGTGCCGTATTCAGCCCCCTCGCATTATAGGTGATATTCTGGATCAGAAGGCTGTTGTTTCCACCTATAGGAGTAGTTAATATACCGGTAACCAAACTAAAAGCACACACTTTTGAACCTATGAATTGCAAGAAAAGCTGGAATTATATTTAGAAACGCTGAGTCAAATACATTCAACTTGCTCAAAAGATCCATTTCATTCATTTTGTAATTATGGCTGCAGTATATTAAGGACGTCTATGCGCGGTCTCATAATCATCTCCCGACGAATATTTAATTCTCTTTGCGAAATGCGTCACCTTCATTCACGGGATCGTTATCAAAATGACACGCCATGGTAGTGTAAATATTCACCACCTAATATAACTTCTAATGTAGGCCTACTGAATGACTTTTATACGTTGTATACAAAAACTCCCGTTTGCAAAAAAACGCAGCGCAACACAGAATATCTGCTGTGACATGAAACGGTACCGCTCAAACAGAGAATTGCCTGGAAATGCAAGAACATCTATAATCAATAGTCTGATAATCATCTCCGGACGAATATTTAATTATCTGCGCAGTAATGCTGCAGCTTCATCCACGGGATTGTTATCAGAAGGACACGCCATGGTAGTGAAATAGTCGCCACCTAATATAACTTCTAATGTCTGATGTTTTCAGTGATTTTCTGAAAAACAGACGGAACTATAGCAGAACTATACTTCGCCAAAACTCACCCGCTGACTGAATGAATGAGGAAATGAAACACCGTGTGTGGCTGAAAGAGGGCGGAGACAGAGAGAAACTCAAGGTTTTCTGAGAAAAACCTGGACCAGGTTAGTTTCAGAGAGCATGTTACCATGGTAACTGACCGAGAGGTTAAGTTACCTCCCTTTGTGAAACAGGCTAGAGTTACCCCTCTGTCTCTGGTTTGAGTTACCTCCCTTTGTGAAACGGAAAACTCAGAGTTTCCCTCATTTCAGGGTTAACAGACTCAGAGTTTTCACTAAACCTGCTTTGTGAAACAGGCCCCAGGTCAGACACTCATAAACAACCAAACAACCACAAACGTTTGTGTTTACGTCCATAAACCTTCAGGGGCCTGTTTCACAAAGCAGGTTCAAAAAACTCTGAGTCTAACCCGGAACTCTGAGTTGATCTACTCTGAGATAGGAAACTCTGAGTTTAACCCTGAACTCTGAGTTGATCTACTCTGAGATAGGAAACTCTGAGTTTAACCCTGAACTCTGAGTTGATCTACTCTGAGATAGGAAACTCTGAGTTTAACCCTGAACTCTGAGTTGATCTACTCTGAGATAGGAAACTCTGAGTTTAACCCGGAACTCTGAGTTGATCTACTCTGAGATAGGAAACTCTGAGTTTTCGGTTCCAGAACAGCAGATTTGCGTTAGGTTGATCAACTCAGAGTAGTTTGACCTGGAGTTAAGCGCGTGCACCACAAGTATAAAAAGACAGCATCAATGGAGCCCTGATTCGACGAGTCACCATGGCAACGGGGAAGCGAAGGGCTACGCTACAACTGGAATTGGAAATATTAATGCGCTCATACGGAGAGTTTGAGCAGGTTTACACCGCTGCAGCAGCAAAAGAGAGGGAGACGGTGTGGGAGAACATTGCTGCTCGGGTCAGTGCGTAAGTTTAAATGTAGTCCTGTTGCAATCACAGTAATATCACAGGGGGAACTGCTTGAGTGGGAGCCTATTCATTTATTTCATTTAAGTGCAACCCCGCGGGGGAGAAGCGCAGCTTAAGATGAAACATAAAAACATTTTTCAAACAGGTAAAATCTCAGCACAGTCTCATGGTGACGCCTCATTTTGAGCAGGTTTTACATCGTAAAGTAAATATTACCGTAAGTGGCTGTTTTTTATACAACATATCAATGTTGTATAAAAAACTCCCATTTGCAAAAAAAACGCAGCGCAACACACAATACCTGCTCTGATATGAGAGCATGACTGGCTGTTAATGTTGGAAATGTAAGGAGGGGTGAGATGGACTGTGACATGAAAGGGTGTTGTGCCGTATTCAGCCCCCTCGCATTATAGGTGATATTCTGGATCAGAAGGCTATATAGGAGTAGTTAATATACCGGTAACCCAACTAAAAGCACACACTTTTGAACCTATGAATTGCAAGAAAAGCTGGAATTATATTTAGAAACGCTGAGTCAAATACATTCAACTTGCTCAAAAGATCCATTTCATTCATTTTGTAATTATGGCTGCAGTATATTAAGGACGTCTATGCGCGGTCTGATAATCATCTCCCGACGAATATTTAATTCTCTTTGCGAAATGCGTCACCTTCATTCACGGGATCGTTATCAAAATGACACGCCATGGTAGTGTAAATATTCACCACCTAATACAACTTCTAATGTAGGCCTACTGAATGACTTTTATACGTTGTATACAAAAACTCCCGTTTGCAAAAAAACGCAGCGCAACACAGAATATCTGCTGTGACTTGAAACGGTACCGCTCAAACAGAGAAGTGCCTGGAAATGCAAGAACATCTATAATCTATAGTCTGATAATCATCTCCCGACGAATATATAATCATCTGCGCAGTAATGCTGCAGCTTCATCCACGGGATTGTTATCAGAAGGACACGCCATGGTAGTGAAATAGTCGCCACCTAATATAACTTCTAATGACTGATGTTTGCAGTGATTTTCTGAAAAAACAGACGGAACTATAGCAGAACTATACTTCGCCAAAACTCGCCCGCTGACTGAATGAATGAGGAAATGAAACACCGTGTGTGGCTGAAAGAGGGCGGAGACAGAGAGAAACTCAAGGTTTTCTGAGAAAAACCTGGTCCCGACCAGGTTAGTTTCAGAGAGCATGTTACCATGGTAACTGACCGAGAGGTTAAGTTACCTCCCTTTGTGAAACAGGCTAGAGTTACCCCTCTGTCTCTGGTTTGAGTTACCTCCCTTTGTGAAACGGAAAACTCAGAGTTTCCCTCATTTCAGGGTTAACATACTCAGAGTTTTCACTAAACCTGCTTTGTGAAACAGGCCCCTGGTCAGACACTCGTAAACAACAACAACAACAACAGATGTTTGTGTCTTTGAACTCAGGAACTTCTACTTTGGTTTCATGGAGGGGAGCGACTACATCAGAGGGCTGGTGATGGGGTACGTCTGTGTGCAACGCCTCGTGTTGTTGTTGTTCGATTGTTTGTTGTTGTTTGTTGTTGTCAGCTGATTGTGTTTGTTGTTGTTTGTTGTTGTTGTTGTTGTTTGTTGTTGTTGTTGTTTGTTGACAGCGAGGTCACCGTCCCGTCCTTACTCGTGGTGAATCTGTCCAACGACGGTTACTTCCTGCCGCCGGGCGCCGTGGAGACGGAGCGCCACCTGCTGGACTTCCTGGACGGGGTTTTGGACGGCAGCGTCCAGGTGAGCGTGTCCTCCTGTCCTCCTGTCCCTGTGTCCTCTGTCTGTCCTCTGTCTGTCCTCTCTCCTATGTCCTCTGTCTGTCCTCTGTCTGTCCTCTGTCCTCTGACCTGTCCTCTGTCTGTCCTCTGACCTCTGTCTGTCCTCTGACCTGTCCTCTGTCTGTCCTCTGACCTCTGTCTGTCCTCTGTCTGTCCTCTGTCTGTCCTCTGTCTGTCCTCTGTCTGTCCTCTGTCCTCTGACCTGTCCTCTGTCTGTCCTCTGTCCTCTGTCTGTCCTCTGTCTGTCCTCTGACCTGTCCTGCGTCTGTCTGTCCTCTGTCTGTCCTCTGACCTGTCCTGCGTCTGTCTGTCCTCTGTCTGTCCTCTGACCTGTCCTGCATCTGTCTGTCCTCTGTCTGTCCTCTGTCCTCTGACCTGTCCTCTGTCCTCTGTCTGTCCTCTCAGGGTCAGGGAGGAAACAGCGTGGACCAGCGCGTCAGACGCTTCTTCTACGACGTCAAAGTCACCCTGACGGTAAGAGCTGTCCACATGTCTGTCCACATGTCTGTCCACCTCTGTCTGTCCACATCTGTCCTCTGTCTGTCCACATGTCTGTCCTCTGTCTGTCCACATCTGTCCTCTGTCTGTCCACATGTCTGTCATGTCTGTCCACATGTCTGTCCATATCTGTCCTCTGTCTGTCCAAATCTGTCCTCTGTCTGTCCACATGTCTGTCCAAATCTGTCCTCTGTCTGTCCACATGTCTGTCCATATCTGTCCTCTGTCTGTCCAAATCTGTCCTCTGTCTGTCCTCTGTCTGTCCACATGTCTGTCCTCTAACCCGTCTTCTGTCCTCAGCCTGTCTTCACTCAGGCTCCTCTGATCGGATGCTTCCTGGTCATTTTCCCGTTCGCCGTCATCGTCGTCTTCTTCTTCCTCTGCTGTAAGAACCGACCGGTCGCCGGGGACGACGAGGACGAGCACAAGAAGTCTGACTGACGAAGAGGAGGAGGAGGAAGAGGAGGAGGAGGAGGAGGAGGAAGAGGAGGAGGAGGAGGAAGAGGAGGAGGAGGAAGAGGAGGAGGAGGAGGAGGAAGAGGAGGAGGTTGAGGAAGCGGAAGAGGAGGAGGAGGAGGAAGAGGAAGAGGAAGAGGAGGAGGAAGAGGAAGAGGAGGAGGAAGAGGAGGAGGAGGAAGAGGAGGAGGAGGAGGAGGAGGAGGAGGAGGAGGAAGCGGAAGAGGAGGAGGAGGAGGAAGAGGAAGAGGAAGAGGAGGAGGAAGAGGAAGAGGAGGAGGAAGAGGAGGAGGAGGAAGAGGAGGAGGAGGAGGAGGAGGAGGAGGAGGAGGAGGAGGAAGCGGAAGAGGAGGAGGAGGAAGAGGAAGAGGAAGAGGAGGAGGAAGAGGAAGAGGAAGAGGAGGAGGAAGAGGAAGAGGAGGAGGAAGAGGAGGATGAAGAGGAAGAGGAGGAGGAGGAGGAGGAGGAAGAGGAGGAGGAAGAGGAGGAGGAAGAGGAAGAGGAGAAGGAGAAAGATGAAGAGGAGGAGGAGGAGGAGGAGGAAGATGAAGAGGAGGAGGAGGAAGATGAAGAGGAGGAGGAGAAAGATGAAGAGGAGGAGGAGAAAGATGAGGAGGAAGATGAAGATGAAGATGATGAAGATGATGAAGATGATGAAGATGAAGACGTGTCCCCTGTGAACTTAATAAACCTGTTTATTAAAAACATAAATCTTCTGTAAATGTTTCGTGTTCAAAAATAATAAAGTTGAGTTTCACTGTTTACGAACGACAGGAAGTGACATCACAGGGAGTCCTGAGCCAATCAGGGTCCAGGATCAACAACGTCTGCTTTAAACCTCTGATAACAACAATAATGATTATTATTAATATCATATTGTTGTTATTATTATTACAATATTATTATAATTATTATGATTATAATAACAATAAGGATAATAATAATTATGATGATGTTGTTTATAATAATAATAATAAACACGGAGTTTAATGTAAGTTATAATTATTAATGACTTCATTCATTCTCCGCGTGAATCACATTAATGACGTCATCAGTGAGTTAAAGACGCCTCACGGTGAAAAACGAAGAATTCATAAAGTTCCGGGAGTCTTTTATTTTGAAGGTCCGAGCGTGAGTGGGAGCGGATGTTTCCGTGGCGCTGCGGTGCTAACAGCTAACGGCTAACGGCTAGCAGCTAGCAGCGGAGGCGCACAGAGAGACACAGAGTGACAGTAAAGAGTGAGCGGAGTGAGACACGCGCTCCTCTCATGCGGCGCCACTGAAGAAGCTTCTGGAAGCTCATCCTCGTGCACGCGCACAGGCTCCATGGCGACAGAGGACTTCTACGAGGTGACGCGAGCTAATGCTAACATGCTAACGAGTCAAACTCAGTAAAACTTCATTAACTTTCATAACTCTAAGAACCTGAACTAGTTAGCTTAGCTAAACTACAGTTAGCTAAGTTAAACTACAGTTAGCTTAGCTAAACTACAGTTAGCTAAGTTAAACTACAGTTAGCTTAGCTAAACTACAGTTAGCTTAGTTAAACTACAATTAGTTTAGTTAAGCTACAGTTAGCTGAGTTGAACTAGTTAGCTCAGTTAAGCTACAGTTAGCTAAGTTAAGCTACAGTTAGGTAAGTTAAACTACAGTTAGCTAAGTTAAGCTACAGTTAGCTCAGCTAAACTACAGTTAGCTAAGTTAAACTACAGTTAGCTAAGTTAAACTACAGTTAGCTCAGCTAAACTACAGTTAGCTAAGTTAAACTACAGTTAGCTCAGCTAAACTACAGTTAGCTAAGTTAAGCTACAGTTAGCTCAGCTAAACTACAGTTAGCTCAGCTAAACTACAGTTAGCTAAGTTAAACTACAGTTAGCTCAGTTAAACTACAGTTAGCTAAGTTAAACTACAGTTTGCTCAGTTAAACTACAGTTAGCTAAGTTAAACTACAGTTAGCACAGTTAAACTACAGTTAGCTCAGTTAAACTACAGTTAGCTCAGTTAAACCACAGTTAGCTCAGTTAAACTATAGTTAGCTAAGTTAAACTACAGTTAGCTCAGTTAAATTACAGTCAGCTAAGTTAAACTACAGTTAGCTAAGTTAAACTACAGTTAGCTAAGTTAAACTACAGTTAGCTTAGTTAAACCACAGTTAGCTCAGTTAAACTACAGTTAGCTCAGTTAAACTACAGTTAGCTCAGTTAAACTACAGTTAGCTCAGCTAAACTACAGTTAGCTCAGTTAAACTACAGTTAGCTCAGTTAAACTACAGTTAGCTTAGTTAAACTACAGTGTTGACAGTATATATGTTGTGTGTGTGTGTGTGTGTGTGTGTGTGTGTGTGTGTGTGTGTGTGTATATGTGTGTATATGTTTGTGTGTGTGTGTGTGTGTGTGTGTGTGTGTGTGTGTGTGTGTGTGTGTGTGTGTGTGTGACACGGCGGTGCAGGTGGAGCGTGTGGTGGATAAGCGCCGCAGTAAGAGGGGCCGGGCTGAGTACCTGGTGCGTTGGCGTGGTTACGGGTCAGAGGGCGACACCTGGGAGCCCGAGACGCACCTGTCCACGTGCATGATCTACGTGCACGACTTCAACCGCCAGCACGCCGAGCGCCAGAGGGACGCCACCTTCCTGCGCTCCACCCGCAGCGCCCCCAGCCACCACTGCAGCCCCGCCCACAGGCCGTCCTACAGGCCGCCGCCGCCGCTCAGCGCCGCAGCTCGCAGTGACATCAGCGGAGGCCGCGATCAGGCCAAACCCGCTCCGGGCCCGGCTCACCTCCCTGGCGCCGGACCGACCCGCCCGGCCTCCGCCGGCTCCCAGCCGCCCTCGCCGGCCGGCAGGTTCAGCAGCGGTCTGATGACGGCGTCCCTGGGCGGCTCGGCCCGCCGCAGCGTGGACCTGTCCAAGACCGGCATCAAGATCCTGGTCCCCAAGAGTCCGATGAACAGCCGCCTGGACGCCGAGGACTCGCCCAGCGAGGCGGCGCACAGCCTGGAGGCCGGCGCCCAGGAGGCTCACCTGGTCCCGCCGGAGGTCGCCCTGCTGGAGAAACCCGCGGGAGTCCAGCTGGGACCCGGGGAGGAGAGGGCCCGCATGGGGACCAGACCCCGCAGCCAGAACCCCCCGCCCCAGCCGCCGCCACGGCTGCCCGTCACGCCGGCCGCCATGCGCTCCCTCAGCGGCACAGGTGAGGTCAGAGGTCACAGAGCGCCACTTCAGCGCTTCTGTTTCACTCACGTCGTTCATTAAACGAGAAACTCTGAGGTCGTTTAGACGCCATCTCTGTTTGAACGCCACAGAGCGCGGCTTCCTCAGGGCGTTGCGTCCTCAGGGCTCCCCGTCCACAGAGCGCGGCGTCCCCGGGGTGCGGCGTCCTCAGGGTGCGGCGTCCTCAGGGCGCGGCGTCCTCAGGGTGTGGCGTCCTCAGGGCTCCCCGTCCTCAGGGTGTGGCGTCCTCAGGGCACCCCGTCCTCAGGGCGCGGCGTCCTCAGGGTGTGGCGTCCTCAGGGTGTGGCGTCCTCAGGGTGTGGCGTCCTCAGGGTGCGGCGTCCTGTTGCAGTCCCGTCTCCTCTCGTCTGTAACTGGGTTGTCTGGGGTCAGATGATGACATCACTAATGACCTCATGAGTGACCCGTGTTCCTCGTGTTCAGGCTCCTCGCCGCTGATGGAGGCACAAGCGGCCAATGGGATGTCAGGTGTGCAGAGCGCCGTCACCGGGGCGACCAGCGTGACGGGGAAACGCCGTCTGGAGGAACGTTCCGCTTTCGACAAACGCCTGAGGTTCAGCGTCCGCCAGACGGAGAGCGCCTACCGTTACCGTGACATCGTGGTCAAGAAGCAAGATGGCTTCACTCACATCCTGCTGTCGACCAAGAGCTCCGAGGACAACACGCTCAACCCCGAGGTGAGGCCACGCCCCCTCACACACGCTCAACCCCGAGGTGAGGCCACGCCCCCTCACACACGCTCAACCCCGAGGTGAGGCCATGCCCCCTCACACACGCTCAACCCCGAGGTGAGGCCACGCCCCCTCACACACGCTCAACCCTGAGGTGAGGCCACGCCCCCTCACACACGCTCAACCCCGAGGTGAGGCCACGCCCCCTCACACACGCTCAACCCCGAGGTGAGGCCACGCCCCCTCACACACGCTCAACCCCGAGGTGAGGCCACGCCCCCTCACACACGCTCAACCCAGAGGTGAGGCCACGCCCCCTCACACACGCTCAACCCAGAGATGAGGCCACGCCCCCTCACACACGCTCAACCCTAAGCTTAGGCCACGCCCCCTCACACACGCTCAACCCCGAGGTGAGGCCACGCCCCCTCACACACGCTCAACCCAGAGATGAGGCCACGCCCCCTCACACACGCTCAACCCTAAGCTTAGGCCACGCCCCCTCACACACGCTCAACCCCGAGGTGAGGCCACGCCCCCTCACACACGCTCAGCCCCGAGGTGAGGCCACGCCCCCTAACACACGCTCAACCCTGAGGTGAGGCCACGCCCCCTAACACACGCTCAACCCTGAGGTGAGGCCACGCCCCTGATCCCTGAAGTGACGTCACCAGCTGACACGTTTCATGTTGTCATGGTTACAGCCTTCTTTCCCTCCCCAGGTGATGAAGGAGATCCAGAGCGCCATGGCGACGGCGGCCTCAGACGACAGTAAGCTGGTGTTGCTCGGCGCCGTCGGCAGCGTCTTCTGCTGCGGCCTCGACTTCGTGTATTTCATCCGACGGCTGACGGATGACAGGAAGAAGGAGAGCATCAAGATGGCCGAGACCATCAGGTGAGCTGCTGTGATGTCATCAGGCTGTGATGTCATCAGGCTGTGATGTCATCAGGCTGTGATGTCAGCGCGCCGACCTCTGACCTCTGTGTCTCCTCTTCCTCAGGACCTTCGTCAACACCTTCGTCCAGTTCAGGAAGCCCATCGTGGCGGCGGTCAACGGGCCGGCGCTCGGCCTCGGCGCCGCCATCCTGCCGCTCTGCGACGTGGTGTGGGCCAATGAGAAGGCCTGGTTCCAGACGCCGTACGCCGCCTACGGCCAGACGCCGGACGCCTGCTCCTCCTTCACCTTCCCTCGCATCATGGGCCTCGCCTCGGTCAGTGCACCGGTCACGCCGCGCCGCTTTACGTCACTTAGCCCCTCCCTCACGACCGTGGTGTGATGGCGTGATGGTGTGATGGTGTGAGGCGTGTGTGGCGTGGAGGCGTGTTAGCGTGTGTGGCGTGTTGGTGTGTCTTAAACCCCGTTCCAGCCCCGTGGTCGTGTGTGGCGTGTTGGTGTGTGGTGTGTTGGCGTGACTGTGTGAGGCGTGTTGGCGTGTGGCGTGTTGGCGTGTCTTGAACCCTGCTCCAGCCCCGTGGTCGTGTGAGGCGTGTGTGGCGTGTGAGGCGTGTTGGCGTGCATTGAACCCCGCTCCAGCCCCGTGGTCGTGTGAGGCGTGTGTGGTGTGGTCGTGTGTGGCGTGTTGGCGTGTGGCGTGTTGGTGTGTGGTGTGTGTGGCGTGTCTTGAAACCCGCTCCAGCCCCGTGGTCGTGTGTGGCGTGTCTTGTGTTGGCGTGTGTGGCGTTTCTTGTGTTGGCGTGTGTGGCGTGTTGGTGTGTTGGCGTGTGTGGCGTGTGTGGCGTGTCTTGAACCCCGCTCCAGCCCCGTGGTCGTGTGAGGTGTGTGAGGCGTGTTGGCGTGACTGTGTGTGGCGTGTTGGTGTGTGGCGTGTTGGTGTGTGGCGTGTGTGGCGTGTCTTGAACCCCGCTCCAGCCCCGTGGTCGTGCGTAACCACGGTGAACCTTGTGTTGCAGGCGAACGAGCTGCTGCTGAGCGGCAGGAAGTTGACGGCTCAGGAGGCGTGTTCCAAAGGTCTGGTGTCTCAGGTCCTGTGGCCCGGAACCTTCACACAGGAAGTGATGCTGCGCGTCAAAGAGCTGGTGGCCGTCAACTCCCTGGTGAGTCTCAGACAGGAAACGGACGCAGCGCCGCCACGGAGCGGTGGCGTCTCCGGTCTGAGTCACAGCAGCTTCTATTTCACAATAAAAGCACAGCAGCTTCTATTTCACAATAAAAGCACAGCAGCTTCTATTTCACAATAAAAGCACAGCAGCTTCTATTTCACAATAAAAGCACAGCTCATTTCCTGTGTTACCATGGCAGCCGTGATGGAGGCGTCTAACGTGAGCTAGCTTAGCACTGTTAGCTTAGCACTGTTAGCTTAGCACTGTTAGCTTAGCATCACACTTCACTTTGATCATTAATAAAACATGAGGCCGTTTTTTTACGTAAATCTGAACGTAGAAATCGTGAGACGCAGAAACACAAACGGCGCCCGGCTCGTCTGCAGACGCCGGCTCGTGGTCACTGACGCTGAGTCCACTGACGCTGAGTCACTTCCTGTCCTGCAGGTCCTGAGGGAGTCCAAAGCCCTGATGAGGAACACCAGCCGCAGTGCTCTGGAGCAAACCAACGAGCGCGAGTGTGAAGCCCTGAAGAGGGTGTGGGGCTCCTCCCAGGGAACAGATTCCATCCTGCAGTACCTGCAGAGGAGAACCGAGCTCTGCTAGGACCTGGACCTGGACCAGGACTAAGACCAGGACCTGGACTAGGACCAGGACTAAGACCTGGACCAGGACCTGGACCAGGACCTGGACTAGGACCAGGACCTGGACTAGGACCAGGACCAGGACCTGGACCAGGACCTGGACTAGGACCAGGACCTGGACTAGGACCAGGACCTGGACTAAGACCAGGACCTGGACTAAGACCAGGACCAGGTCCTGGACTCTGCAGCTCTGAGCTGGACTGAAACTCTTTTTGTTGAAAACACTTAAGTTATAATGTTGAGCTGCAGGTTTCTGTCAACCTCCTGGTTCCCTGTGACCACCAATCAGATGACCTGTGCTAAGCTAGGCTAACAGTTTCCTCCTGTTTCCAGTCTTTGTGCTAAGCTAGGCTAACAGTTTCCTCCTGTTTCCAGTCTTTGTGCTAAGCTAGGCTAACAGTTTCCTCCTGTTTCCAGTCTTTGTGCTAAGCTAGGCTAACAGTTTCCTCCTGTTTCCAGTCTTTATGCTAAGCTAGGCTAACAGTTTCCTCCTGTTTCCAGTCTTTGTGCTAAGCTAGGCTAACAGTTTCCTCCTGTTTCCAGTATTTGTGCTAAGCTAGGCTAACAGTTTCCTCCTGTTTCCAGTATTTGTGCTAAGCTAGGCTAACAGTTTCCTCCTGTTTCCAGTCTTTGTGCTAAGCTAGGCTAACGGGGAACCAGAGGGTTTATAAATGTTGGACTCGTCCTTTAAAGGGAGGTGACCTTTGACCTTCTGAATGAACAGGAAGTGGAGCAGAAACAGGATGTGATTTCATCACACGCCTCAAAGATGTCAACTCTCAGGACGGAGCGATGAATTCTGGGTAAATACGGACACCTGATGCTGCAGGTGGGCGGGGCTTCATGTGATCAGCTGATTGAACTGTGATCCAGACTGAGACCAGGACCTGAACAGAACCAGGACCTGAACAGAACCAGAACCAGGACCTGAGCAGAACCAGGACCCGAGCAGAACCAGGACCTGATCAGAACCAGAACCTGAGCAGAACCAGGACCTGAGCAGAACCAGGACCTGATCAGAACCAGGACCTGAGCAGAACCAGGACCTGAGCAGAACCAGGACCTGATCAGAACCAGGACCTGAGCAGAACCAGAACCTGAGCAGAACCAGAACCAGGACCTGAGCAGACCCAGGACCTGAACACATTATTAATCATGAATCATTTATTTTGTGTCAAATTAAAAACACATTTCAGTAACTTTGTTGTTTCCTGAGGTTCTCTGTTGTTTTCAGCTCCGACACGACGTGCTGCGGCTCGCTACATGCTAACGTCCAGCTACATGTGGCTACATGCTAACGTCCTGCTACATGTGGCTACACGCTAACGTCCTGCTACATGTGGCTACACGCTAACGTCCAGCTACTTGTGGCTACACGCTAACGTCCAGCTACATGTGGCTACACGCTAACGTCCAGCTACTTGTGGCTACACGCTAACGTCCAGCTACATGTGGCTACACGCTAACGTCCAGCTACATGTGGCTACACGCTAACGTCCTGCTACATGTGGCTACACGCTAACGTCCAGCTACTTGTGGCTACACGCTAACGTCCAGCTACATGTGGCTACACGCTAACGTCCAGCTACTTGTGGCTACACGCTAACGTCCAGCTACATGTGGCTACACGCTAACGTCCAGCGACATGTGGCTACACGCTAACGTCCAGCGACATGTGGCTACACGCTAACGTCCAGCGACATGTGGCTACACGCTAATGTTCGGCTACACGCTAACGTCCAGCGACATGTGGCTACACGCTAATGTTCGGCTACACGCTAACGTCCAGCTACATGTGGCTACACGCTAACGTCCAGCGACATGTGGCTACACGCTAATGTTCGGCTACACGCTAACGTCCAGCTACATGTGGCTACACGCTAACGTCCAGCTACATGTGGCTACACGCTAACGTCCAGCTACATGTGGCTACACGCTAACGTCCAGCGACATGTGGCTACACGCTAACGTCCAGCTACATGTGGCTACACGCTAACGTCCAGCGACATGTGGCTACACGCTAATGTTCGGCTACACGCTAACGTCCAGCTACATGTGGCTACACGCTAACGTCCAGCTACATGTGGCTACACGCTAACGTCCAGCTACATGTGGCTACACGCTAACGTCCAGCGACATGTGGCTACACGCTAACGTCCAGCTACATGTGGCTACACGCTAACGTCCAGCTACATGTGGCTACACGCTAACTAAAATATAATAATAATATATTATAATAATAATAATAATAATAAATATAAATCAGTCAAAAACGTTTCAAATGTTTTATTGTGAAATGAAATGTTTCAGAAATATAAATCAACTAAAATCTTTATTTTCAGTGTTTCAAACAAAACATGAGACCGTGAGGACTCAACCCGCGGCCCGCGGCCGACGCACGGTCCCAGACCTGAGGTCACCTGCTGATGACATCACGGCGGGCAGGCGTCGTGGGCTCCTGCAGCCATGTGCAGGTGGTAGCTGTGGTCCTGGAACAGCAGCACACTGTACAGGTTCTCTCCTCCTCTCAGGACGCCGTGTTCGGCGCCGCCCCACGACACGGGACTGTCGACGAAACCGTGAACCGTCAGCGCCGCCCAGGACGCCGACTGAGGCTGCTCCAGGTGACGCCTGCGGGACACGTGAGCACACAACACACACTGGTCATGGTCTCTGATCGCTGCTGGAGGGGCTCAAACCGACGGCACGGAGCTCAGTGGTCATTCAGTGGTCACTGAGGACACTCAGGTCACTCAGTGGTCACTTGGGTCACTCAGAGGTCACTCAGTGGTCACTCAGGACACTCAGTGGTCACTCGGGTCACTCAGTGGTCACTCAGTGGTCACTCAGGACACTCAGTGGTCACTCGGGTCACTCAGTGGTCACTCAGTGGTCACTTAGGTCACTCAGTGGTAACTCAGTAGTCAGTGGTCACTCAGAGGTCACTCAGTGGTCACTCAGAGGTCACTCGGTGGTCAGTGGTCACTCAGAGGTCACTCAGTGGTCACTCAGTGGTCACTCACTGGTCACTCGGTGGTCAGAGGTCACTCAGTGGTCACTCACTGGTCACTCGGTGGTCAGAGGTCACTCAGAGGTCACTCGGTGGTCACTCGGTGGTCACCTGATCTCCTGGATGAGCCGGTGCACGTCCTCGGGGCGCAGCAGGCCGCAGACGGAGACGCTCAGAGCGCGGCTGAGCGGCGTCTTGGGTTCAGGAACGACCAGCGTCGACAGGAAGTCGCTGGACGAGTTCTCACTGAAACCACAGAAGAAGAGTCAGCAGCAGGACGGCCACGTGGTCACAGAGCTCGTCGTCACGGCGACGCCCTCTCACCAGCTGACGTCCGCGTCCACGGCGCCGAGCCATTCCAGGAGCTGGTGAGGGTCAGAGGTCAGCAGGTCGGGACACGACAGGTCCGTCAGGGAGCGGCGGACCACCTCCGGTCTGTGCTCCGACCAATCACAGCGAGACAGGAGGGGCTGCAGACAGGCCCCGCCCCCTGAGGACACAGCATGATGATGTCAGGTGTGTCTGATGATGATGTCAGGTGTGTCTGATGATGATGTCAGGTGTGTCTGATGATGATGTCAGGCGTGTCTGATGATGTCACTCACCTGTGTCATGTGACAGCAGGAAGTCGGTCTTCAGTGGAAGTCGTAACCTCAGACCTGTGACCAGCCTCTCGTAGCCCCGCCCCCCAGGAGCCATGCTGCTGTCCGTCAAATCCACCGACACGACTGTGACGTAAATATAAACAACATGTGATGAACGTGACATCACAGGAGCTTATGATGTCACTGTGATGTCACTGTGATGTCACTCTGGTGTCACTGTGATGTCACTGTGATGCCATGATGATGTCACTGATGATGTCACTGTGGTGTCACTGTGATGTCACTGATGTCACTGTGATGCCATGATGATGTCAGTGTGATGATGTCACTGTGGTGTCATGATGATGATGTCACTGTGATGTCATTGTGATGATGTCACTGTGATGTCACTGTGATGATGTCACTGTGATGTCACTGTGATGATGTCACTGTGATGTCATGATGATGATGATGTCACTGTGATGATGTCACTGTGATGATGTCACTGTGATGTCACTGTGGTGTCATGATGATGATGTCACTGTGATGTCACTGTGATGATGTCACTGTGATGATGTCACTGTGATGTCATGATGATGATGATGTCACTGTGATGTCACTGTGATGATGTCCCTGATGATGTCACTGATGATGTCACTGACCGTATCTGCTGTTTGTTCGGTGGTTGAATCTCGACGGTTTCCCTTCAACTCCCAACAGCTCATACGAGTCTTTGTCCAGAGAGAGAGACAGGTGACCTGCAGACAGACAGGGAGAGAGAGAGACAGGTGACCTGCAGACAGACAGGGAGAGAGAGAGACAGGTGACCTGCAGACAGACAGGGAGAGAGACAGGTGACCTGCAGACAGACAGGGAGAGAGAGAGACAGGTGACCTGCAGACAGACAGAGAGAGAGAGACAGGTGACCTGCAGACAGACAGGGAGAGAGAGACAGGTGACCTGCAGACAGACAGGGAGAGAGACAGGTGACCTGCAGACAGACAGGGAGAGAGAGAGACAGGTGACCTGCAGACAGACAGAGAGAGAGAGACAGGTGACCTGCAGACAGACAGGGAGAGAGAGAGACAGGTGACCTGCAGACAGACAGGGAGAGAGAGAGACAGGTGACCTGCAGACAGACAGGGAGAGAGAGACAGGTGACCTGCAGACAGACAGGGAGAGAGAGACAGGTGACCTGCAGACAGACAGAGAGAGAGAGAGAGACAGGTGACCTGCAGACAGACAGGGAGAGAGAGACAGGTGACCTGCAGACAGACAGGGAGAGAGAGAGACAGGTGACCTGCAGACAGACAGGGAGAGAGAGACAGGTGACCTGCAGACAGACAGAGAGAGAGAGAGAGACAGGTGACCTGCAGACAGACAGGGAGAGAGAGACAGGTGACCTGCAGACAGACAGGGAGAGAGACAGGTGACCTGCAGACAGACAGAGAGAGAGACAGGTGACCTGCAGACAGACAGGGAGAGAGACAGGTGACCTGCAGACAGACAGGGAGAGAGAGACAGGTGACCTGCAGACAGACAGGGAGAGAGAGAGACAGGTGACCTGCAGACAGACAGGGAGAGAGAGACAGGTGACCTGCAGACAGACAGACAGAGAGAGAGACAGGTGACCTGCAGACAGACAGGGAGAGAGAGACAGGTGACCTGCAGACAGACAGGGAGAGAGAGAGACAGGTGACCTGCAGACAGACAGGGAGAGACAGACAGGTGACCTGCAGACAGACAGACAGAGAGACAGGTGACCTGCAGACAGACAGGGAGAGAGAGACAGGTGACCTGCAGACAGACAGAGAGAGAGAGAGAGACAGGTGACCTGCAGACAGACAGGGAGAGAGACAGGTGACCTGCAGACAGACAGGGAGAGAGAGACAGGTGACCTGCAGACAGACAGGGAGAGAGAGACAGGTGACCTGCAGACAGACAGAGAGAGAGAGAGAGACAGGTGACCTGCAGACAGACAGGGAGAGAGAGAGACAGGTGACCTGCAGACAGACAGGGAGAGAGAGACAGGTGACCTGCAGACAGACAGGGAGAGAGAGACAGGTGACCTGCAGACAGACAGACAGACAGGTGACCTGCAGACAGACAGGGAGAGAGACAGGTGACCTGCAGACAGACAGACAGAGAGAGAGAGACAGTGACCTGCAGACAGACAGGGAGAGAGAGAGACAGGTGACCTGCAGACAGACAGGGAGAGAGAGAGACAGGTGACCTGCAGACAGACAGGGAGAGAGAGACAGGTGACCTGCAGACAGACAGGGAGAGAGAGACAGGTGACCTGCAGACAGACAGGGAGAGAGAGACAGGTGACCTGCAGACAGACAGGGAGAGACAGACAGGTGACCTGCAGACAGACAGACAGAGAGACAGGTGACCTGCAGACAGACAGACAGAGAGACAGGTGACCTGCAGACAGACAGGGAGAGAGAGACAGGTGACCTGCAGACAGACAGGGAGAGAGACAGGTGACCTGCAGACAGACAGGGAGAGAGAGACAGGTGACCTGCAGACAGACAGAGAGAGAGAGAGAGAGACAGGTGACCTGCAGACAGACAGGGAGAGAGACAGGTGACCTGCAGACAGACAGGGAGAGAGAGACAGGTGACCTGCAGACAGACAGAGAGAGAGAGAGAGAGACAGGTGACCTGCAGACAGACAGGGAGAGAGAGAGACAGGTGACCTGCAGACAGACAGGGAGAGAGAGACAGGTGACCTGCAGACAGACAGGGAGAGAGAGACAGGTGACCTGCAGACAGACAGACAGACAGGTGACCTGCAGACAGACAGGGAGAGAGACAGGTGACCTGCAGACAGACAGACAGAGAGAGAGAGAGACAGTGACCTGCAGACAGACAGGGAGAGAGAGAGACAGGTGACCTGCAGACAGACAGGGAGAGAGAGAGACAGGTGACCTGCAGACAGACAGGGAGAGAGAGACAGGTGACCTGCAGACAGACAGGGAGAGAGAGACAGGTGACCTGCAGACAGACAGAGAGAGAGACAGGTGACCTGCAGACAGACAGGGAGAGAGAGACAGGTGACCTGCAGACAGACAGGGAGAGAGACAGGTGACCTGCAGACAGACAGGGAGAGAGAGAGACAGGTGACCTGCAGACAGACAGGGAGAGAGAGACAGGTGACCTGCAGACAGACAGGGAGAGAGACAGGTGACCTGCAGACAGACAGGGAGAGAGACAGGTGACCTGCAGACAGACAGGGAGAGAGAGAGACAGGTGACCTGCAGACAGACAGGGAGAGAGAGAGACAGGTGACCTGCAGACAGACAGAGAGAGAGACAGGTGACCTGCAGACAGACAGGGAGAGAGACAGGTGACCTGCAGACAGACAGGGAGAGAGAGACAGGTGACCTGCAGACAGACAGGGAGAGAGAGAGACAGGTGACCTGCAGACAGACAGGGAGAGAGAGACAGGTGACCTGCAGACAGACAGGGAGAGAGAGACATGTGACCTGCAGACAGACAGAGAGAGAGACAGGTGACCTGCAGACAGACAGGGAGAGAGACAGGTGACCTGCAGACAGACAGAGAGAGGGACAGGTGACCTGCAGACAGACAGGGAGAGAGAGACAGGTGACCTGCAGACAGACAGGGAGAGAGAGAGACAGGTGACCTGCAGACAGACAGGGAGAGAGAGAGACAGGTGACCTGCAGACAGACAGGGAGAGAGAGAGACAGGTGACCTGCAGACAGACAGAGAGAGAGACAGGTGACCTGCAGACAGACAGAGAGAGAGAGAGACAGGTGACTGCAGACAGACAGACAGACAGGTGACCTGCAGACAGACAGACAGACAGGTGACTGCAGACAGACAGGTGTTTTTACCGTTTGGCATCAGAGCGACACAGTTGTCTTCATCGATTCTGCTCCTGTAGGACAAACCACACACACCTGAGACAGGTGAGACACACTGTTAGGGTACAGGTGTGTGTTCAGGTGTGTTCAGGTGTGTGTTCAGGTGTGTGTGTACAGGTGTGTTCAGGTGTGTGTACAGGTGTGTGTTCAGGTGTGTGTACAGGTGTGTGCTCAGGTGTGTGTACAGGTGTGTGTACAGGTGTGTGTTCAGGTGTGTGTACAGGTGTGTGCTCAGGTGTGTGTACAGGTGTGTGTACAGGTGTGTGTTCAGGTGTGTGTACAGGTGTGTGTTCAGGTGTGTGTACAGGTGTGTGTTCAGGTGTGTGTACAGGTGTGTGTACAGGTGTGTGTTCAGGTGTGTTTAGGTGTGTACAGGTGTGTTCAGGTGTGTGTACAGGTGTGTGTTCAGGTGTGTTCAGGTGTGTGTTCAGGTGTGTGTACAGGTGTGTGTACAGGTGTGTGTTCAGGTGTGTTTAGGTGTGTACAGGTGTGTGTACAGGTGTGTTTACAGGTGTGTTCAGGTGTGTGTACAGGTGTGTGTACAGGTGTGTACAGCTGTGTGTACAGGTGTGTGTGTTCAGGTGTGTACAGGTGTGTTCAGGTGTGTGTTCAGGTGTGTGTACAGGTGTGTGTACAGGTGTGTGTTCGTGTGTGTACAGGTGTGTGTTCAGGTGTGTGTACAGGTGTGTGTGTACAGGTGTGTGTACAGGTGTGTGTACAGGTGTTTGTTCAGGTGTGTTTAGGTGTGTACAGGTGTGTTTACAGGTGTGTTTACAGGTGTGTTCAGGTGTGTGTACAGGTGTGTACAGGTGTGTGTACAGGTGTGTGTACAGGTGTGTGTTCAGTTGTGTGTAGGTGTGTGTTCAGGTGTGTGTAGGTGTGTGTTCAGGTGTGTGTACAGGTGTGTGTACAGGTGTGTGTTCAGGTGTGTGTAGGTGTGTGTTCAGGTGTGTGTACAGGTGTGTTCACAGGTGTGTGTGTACAGCTGTGTGTACAGGTGTGTGTGTTCAGGTGTGTACAGGTGTGTTCAGGTGTGTGTTCAGGTGTGTGTACAGGTGTGTGTACAGGTGTGTGTTCGTGTGTGTACAGGTGTGTGTTCAGGCGTGTGTACAGGTGTGTGTGTACAGGTGTGTGTACAGGTGTGTGTACAGGTGTGTGTTCAGGTGTGTTTAGGTGTGTACAGGTGTGTTTACAGGTGTGTTTACAGGTGTGTTCAGGTGTGTGTTCAGGTGTGTGTACAGGTGTGTACAGGTGTGTGTGTACAGGTGTGTGTTCAGTTGTGTGTAGGTGTGTGTTCAGGTGTGTGTAGGTGTGTGTTCAGGTGTGTGTACAGGTGTGTGTTCAGGTGTGTGTAGGTGTGTGTTCAGGTGTGTGTACAGGTGTGTTCACAGGTGTGTGTGTACAGGTGTGTGTTCAGGTGTGTGTAGGTGTGTGTTCAGGTGTGTGTACAGGTGTGTGTGTACAGGTGTGTGTACAGGTGTGTGTGTGTACAGGTGTGTGTGTACAGGGGTGTGTGTACAGGTGTGTGTGTGTACAGGTGTGTGTACAGGTGTGTGTGTGTACAGGTGTGTGTGTACAGGGGTGTGTGTACAGGTGTGTACCCCGGTACACGGCCGTCTCCAGGACGTCTTTGTCCAGCAGCAGGTGCACGGGCAGATCCCTGATCAGGTAGAAAGTGTTGAAGCTGTTGAAGGCGGCGTCCAGGTGAGAGGGGGCGGAGCTACAGTCAGGCAGCAGCACAGACACCTGCACAGGTGAGACATCGACGTTTCACAGAGAACACCGGCTTTTATTGTGAAGGCACTTCAGAGTTTTATCTGGTTTCCTGTGTTTTTAACCTTGTGCCTCACAACATCAAACAACAACAACAACAACAACAACAGCAACAACAACAACAACAACAACAATCCATTGGCAGCTCTGACATCTCTCCGTTAATGTGTGTGTCTGCGTGTGTGTGTGTGTCTGCGTGTGTGTGTGTGTGTGTGTGTCTGTGTGTCTGCGTGTGTGTGTGTGTGTGTATGTGTGTGTGTGTGTGTGTCTGCGTGTGTGTGTGTGTGTGTATGTGTGTGTGTGTGTGTCTAAATATATTTTTTATGGAAAATAAAAACTCGTGGATTATTATTATTAAAAACAGGAAGTTTGTTTTGAATGAACTTTATTCTGAAAGTCCGGACCGACATGTTGTTTTCTGTGTTAGCATGTTAGCGGCTAACTCCCAGAGCTAACTCCCCGCACTGGCATCAGAGGCTAAGCTAACATGCTAACATGCTAACCTTGTAGTTGAAGCTCAGCTGCTGAACCTGCGCGCTGATCCGGTTCTTCTGGTCCCGGAAACTGGACTTCTCCTGGACCAGCAGAGTCCGGGGGGTCCGCTGCAGGTCCGCGGACATCTTATGGACAACGTTTTATTATTTATTACTTTATTAACTTAGTTATTACAGAGAACTCGGCTCTGGAGCTAACGAGCTAACGTGCTACGACACACTTCCGCTCTGGGGTTTTCAGCGTAAAAGCTCCCGCTGTGATTATTCATTCAAAAACACTTCGCGAAAATCAACCCCCTCGTCTCTCGCCGTAGTGACGCGTTGAGACCCGGAAGTGAGGACGACACGTGAGGAAGAGCTGCTGTGCTTTGGACCAGTTCGGATCAGTTCGGACCGGGTTTAATCGGGTTAATTCGGGTTCGGGTCCGGTCTCTGTCGGTGCGTGACGTCATGTCGTCCGTCAGCTGTGTACCTGGGCAGTTTGATGACGCAGAGGAGGACAGGTGAGCGCGCGGGTACTTTCATAAACACAGTTATGACGTCACAATCAGGTTCAGCGTTAATCTGCTTTGATGCGACGGCGTTTCCATGGAAACCGACGTCAACATAAACAAACTATTGACCATAAACACCGGAAGTGTTTACATTCATGGGTTTACACAGAGGGGGGGGGGGGCTGATGCAGAGGGGGGGGGGGTCAGGGCCTGATGCGGGGGGGGGGGGGGGTCAGGGCCTGATGCGGGGGGGGGGGGGGGGTCAGGGCCTGATGCAGGGGGGGGGGCAGAGCCTGATGCAGATCTATGACGTCATCAGACTGAAGTTTGCTCCTGACACGTTTCCCTGCAGCGACCAATCACAGCTGTCGGCTGCACAGCGTCAGAGCGATGACATCACAGCTCAGCCTCCATCAGGGCGACAGGACGACGACGACGAGGAGGAGGATGATTATGATGAAGATGATGATGATGATGATGAAGAGGAGTGGGCGTGGCGTTCCTCTGGAGGAGATCTGACCAAACGATACAACAGGACGAGCCTCAACTCTCAGGTCAGACTCTGACTCCGCCCATAAAAGGGCATGTATGTGACGCTGGGGGAGGGAGATACGGGCGTCTGGGTGACGTTTACTGGATTAGCCACATTAGCTTACTTTAGCTCCATCGTCCGGGAGATAGGCTAACAGCACAGGTTAGCAGCAGCTAAAGGCAGTGGGAGTCCCGTGTCTCTGGAGTAGATTCCAGCGGCTCTACATTAGCATTAGCATTAGCCACATTAGCATTAGCCACATTAGCTCCAGGAGCGCAGCCTCACGCTAACGTTAATGAAAGTGTCGCTTTGTTGTTTTTTCAGTCCAACAAACAAAACCCGTCCAATAAAACGCTGCCGAGCTCCGATAAAGTCCTGAGGAAGTACGAACACAAGATCAACCTGGGTAACACACACACACACACACACACACACACACACACACAGTCACACAGTCACACACACACACACACACACACACACACAGAGACACACACACACACACACACACACACACACGCAGAGAGACACACAGACACACACACAGACACACACACACACGCACGAACACACACACAGACACACACTCACACACGCAGAGAGACACACACACACACAGACACACACACACACACACAGAGACACACACACACACACACACACACACACACACACACAGACACACACACACACACACACACACACACACACACACACACAGAGACACACACACACACACACACAGACACACACACACACACACAGTCACACGCACGCACACACAGACACACACACAGACACACACACAGACACACACTCACACACACGCACGAACACACACACAGACACACACACACTCACACACACACGCACGCACGAACACACACACGCACACAGACACACACACACATACACACGCACGCACGAACGCACACACACGCACACAGACAGACAGACAGACACACACACACACACACAGAGACACAGAGACACACACAGACAGACACACACACACACACATACACACAGAGAAACAGAGACGCACACAGACACACACACACACACACACACACAGAGACACAGAGACACACACAGACAGACACACACACAGAGACACACACAGACACACAGACAGACACACACACACACACACACAAATAAAAGTTCTTTGTTGTTTCAGAAAAACTAAATTTCGCTGACTCAGTGATCAACAAAGTGACGACGAAGCAGAAACAGAAAGAAGCCGACACGTACGTCTGAACTCTGATCTGATTGGCTGCTCTCTCTCTGATGTGTCTGATGATCTGATTGGCTGCTCTCTCTCTGATGTGTCTGATGATCTGATTGGCTGTTCTCTCTCTGATGTGTCTGATGATCTGATTGGCTGTTCTCTCTCTGATGTGTCTGATGATCTGATTGGCTGTTCTCTGATGTGTCTGATGATCTGATTGGCTGTTCTCTGATGTGTCTGATGATCTGATTGGCTGCTCTCTCTCTGATGTGTCTGATGATCTGATTGGCTGCTCTCTCTCTGATGTGTCTGATGATCTGATTTGCTGTTCTCTGATGTGTCTGATGATCTGATTGGCTGTTCTCTCTCTGATGTGTCTGATGATCTGATTGGCTGCTCTCTGATGTGTCTGATGACCTGATTGGCTGTTCTCTCTCTGATGTGTCTGATGATCTGATTGGCTGCAGGTTCAGAGTGAAGGACAAATCAGATCGAGCCACAGTCGAACAGGTGAGTTGATGCTTTTATTTAGAAAAGGTCTGATCACTCCTTTAGTTACTGATCTCTAATAACGCACTGATCTTTGTTGTTGTTCTGCAGGTTTTAGATCAGTCCTTTAGTTATTGATCTCTAATAACGTGCTGATCTTTGTTGTTGTTCTGCAGGTTTTAGATCAGTCCTTTAGTTATTGATCTCTAATAACGTGCTGATCTTTGTTGTTGTTCTGCAGGTCTTAGATCAGTCCTTTAGTTATTGATCTCTAATAACGCACTGATCTTTGTTGTTGCAGGTTTTAGATCAGTCCTTTAGTTATTGATCTCTAATAACGTGCTGATCTTTGTTGTTGCAGGTTTTAGATCAGTCCTTTAGTTATTGATCTCTAATAACGTGCAGATCTTTGGTGTTGCAGGTCTTAGATCAGTCCTTTAGTTATTGATCTCTAATAACGTGCTGATCTTTGGTGTTGCAGGTCTTAGATCAGTCCTTTAGTTATTGATCTCTAATAACGTGCTGATCTTTGGTGTTGCAGGTCTTAGATCAGTCCTTTAGTTATTGATCTCTAATAACGTGCTGATCTTTGGTGTTGTTCTGCAGGTCTTAGATCAGTCCTTTAGTTAGTGATCTCTAATAACGTGCTGATCTTTGGTGTTGCAGGTCTTGGACCCGCGGACTCGGATGATTCTCTTTAAGATGTTGAGTCGAGGCGTCATCTGTGAAATCAACGGCTGCATCAGCACAGGGAAGGAGGTGAGGTCAATACTCTGATCAATACTGTGATCAATACTGTGATCAATACTCTGATCAATACTGTGATCAATACTCTGATCAATACACTGATCAATACACTGATCAATACTCTGATCAATACTGTGATCAATACTCTGATCAATACTGTGATCAATACTGTGATCAATACTCTGATCAATACTGTGATCAATACACTGATCAATACTGTGATCAATACTCTGATCAATACTGTGAGCAATACTCTGATCAATACTGTGATCAATACTGTGATCAATACTGTGAGCAATACTCTGATCAATACTCTGATCAATACTCTGATCAATACTGTGATCAATACTGTGATCAATACTCTGATCAATACTGTGATCAATACTGTGATCAATACACTGATCAATACTGTGATCAATACTCTGATCAATACTCTGATCAATACTGTGATCAATACTCTGATCAATACTGTGATCAATACTCTGATCAATACTGTGATCAATACTCTGATCAATACTCTGATCAATACTCTGATCAATACTCTGATCAATACTGTGATCAATACTCTGATCACTGATCAATACTGTGATCACTGATCAATAACTCGTTGTTGTGGTTCCAGGCGAACGTGTATCACGCTGGAACGTCTTCAGGAGAAAACCGAGCCGTCAAGATTTACAAGACCTCGATCCTGTTGTTCAAGGACCGGGACAAATACGTCAGCGGGGAGTTCAGGTAGAACCTCAGGGGTCCAGGTAGAACCTCAGGGGGTCAGGTAGAACCCCAGGGGTCCAGGTAGAACCTCAGGGGTCAGGTAGAACCTCAGGAGTTCAGGTAGAACCTCAGGGGTCCAGGTAGAACCTCAGGGGGTCAGGTAGAACCTCAGGGGGTCAGGTAGAACCTCAGGGGTCAAGTAGAACCTCAGGAGTTCAGGTAGAACCACAGGGGTCAGGTAGAACCTCAGGGGTCCAGGTAGAACCTCAGGGGGTCAGGTAGAACCTCAGGGGTCAGGTAGAACCTCAGGGGTCAGGTAGAACCTCAGGGGTCCAGGTAGAACCTCAGGGGGTCAGGTAGAACCTCAGGGGTCCAGGTAGAACCTCAGGGGTCAGGTAGAACCTCAGGGGTCAGGTAGAACCTCAGGGGTCAGGTAGAACCTCAGGGGGTCAGGTAGAACATCAGGGGTCCAGGTAGAACCTCAGGGGTCAGGTAGAACCTCAGGGGGTCAGGTAGAACCTCAGGGGTCCAGGTAGAACCTCAGGGGGTCAGGTAGAACCTCAGGGGTCAGGTAGAACCTCAGGGGTCAGGTAGAACCTCAGGGGTCCAGGTAGAACCTCAGGGGGTCAGGTAGAACCTCAGGGGTCCAGGTAGAACCTCAGGGGTCCAGGTAGAACCTCAGGGGTCAGGTAGAACCTCAGGGGTCCAGGTAGAACCTCAGGGGTCAGGTAGACCCTCAGGGGTCAGGTAGAACATCAGGGGTCCAGGTAGAACCTCAGGGGTCAGGTAGAACCTCAGGGGGTCAGGTAGAACCTCAGGGGTCCAGGTAGAACCTCAGGGGTCAGGTAGAACCTCAGGGGGTCAGGTAGAACCTCAGGGGTCAGGTAGAACCTCAGGGGTCAGGTAGAACCTCAGGGGGTCAGGTAGAACATCAGGGGTCCAGGTAGAACCTCAGGGGGTCAGGTAGAACCTCAGGGGTCAGGTAGAACCTCAGGGGGTCAGGTAGAACCTCAGGGGTCAGGTAGAACCTCAGGGGGTCAGGTAGAACCTCAGGGGGTCAGGTAGAACCTCAGGGGTCAGGTAGAACCTCAGGGGGTCAGGTAGAACCTCAGGGGTTCAGGTAGAACCTCAGGGGGTCAGGTAGAACCGCAGGGGGTTAGGTAGAACCTTAGGGGTCCAGGTAGAACCTCAGGGGGTCAGGTAGAACCTCAGGGGTCCAGGTAGAACCTCAGGGGTCAGGTAGAACCTCAGGGGGTCAGGTAGAACCTTAGGGGTCCAGGTAGAACCTCAGGGGTCCAGGTAGAACCTCAGGGGTCCAGGTAGAACCTCAGGGGGTCCAGGTAGAACCTCAGGGGGTCAGGTAGAACCTCAGGAGTTCAGGTAGAACCACAGGGGTCCAGGTTGAACCTCAGGGGGTCAGGTAGAACCTCAGGGGTCCAGGTAGAACCTCAGGAGTTCAGGTAGAACCTCAGGGGTCCAGGTAGAACCTCAGGGGTTAGGGTAGAACCTCAGGGGTCCAGGTAGAACCTCAGGTGTACAGGTAGAACCTCAGGGGTCAGGTAGAACCTCAGGGGTCCAGGTAGAACCTCAGGTAGAACCTCAGGAGTCCAGGTAGAACCTCAGGGGTCCAGGTAGAACCTCAGGGGGTCAGGTAGAACCTCAGGGGTCCAGGTAGAACCTCAGGAGTCAGGTAGAGCCTCAGGGGTCCAGGTAAAACCTCAGGTAGAACGTCAGGGGGTCAGGTAGAACCTCAGGGGTCCAGGTAGAACCTCAGGGGGTCAGGTAGAATCTCAGGGGTCCAGGTAGAACCTCAGGCGTCCAGGTAGAACCTCAGGGGTCAGGTAGAACCTCAGGGGGTCAGGTAGAAACTCAGGGGTCAGGTAGAACCTCAGGGGTCCAGGTAGAACCTCAGGGGGTCAGGTAGAACCTCAGGGGTCCAGGTAGAACCTCAGGGGGTCAGGTAGAACCTCAGGAGTCCAGGTAGAACCTCAGGAGTCCAGGTAGAACCTCAGGGGTCCAGGTAGAACCTCAGGGGGGCAGGTAGAACCTCAGGGGGTCAGGTAGAACCTCAGGGGTCCAGGTAGAACCTCAGGCGTCCAGGTAGAACCTCAGGGGTCTGGTAGAACCTCAGGGGTCCAGGTAGAACCTTAAGGGTTAGGTAGAACGTCAGCGGTCCAGGTAGAACCTCATGAGTTCAGGTAGAACCCCAGGGGTTCAGGTAGAACCTCAGGAGTCCAGGTAGAACCTCAGGAGAGTACAGGTAGAACCTCAGGAGTCCAGGTAGAACCTCAGGAGAGTTCAGGTAGAACCACAGGAGAAGAGTGAATACTCAGATGTTCCCATTTCCTCTCTGGTTCTGCAGGTTCCGTCACGGTTACTGTAAAGGGAACCCCAGGAAGATGGTGAGAACCTGGGCCGAGAAGGAAATGAGGAACCTCATCAGGTTAGAACCCTTCTATTGACATTTAGAACCCAGTAGAACCTTTCTACCAATACCTAGAACCCAGTAGACCCTGAACTGACAGTAAGTTAGAAGACTGGAGAACCTGACTGACAGGTGGAACCCAGGAGAACCTGACTGACAGGTGGAACCCAGGAGAACCTGACTGACAGGTGGACCACAGTAGAACCTGACTGACAGGTGGACCACAGTAGAACCTCACAGGTGGAACCCAGGAGAACCTGACTGACAGGTGGAACCCAGGAGAACCTGACTGACAGGTGGACCACAGTAGAACCTCACAGGTGGAACCCAGGAGAACCTGACTGACAGGTGGAACCCAGTAGAACCTGACTGACAGGTGGAACCCAGTAGAACCCGACTGACAGGTGGAACCCAGTAGAACCTGACAGGTAGAACCCAGTAGAACCTCACAGGTGGAACCCAGTAGAACCTCACAGGTGGAACCCAGTAGAACCTCACAGGTAGAACCCAGTAGAACCTGACCTGACAGGTGGAACCCAGTAGAACCCGACAGGTGGAACCCAGTAGAACCTGACAGGTAGAACCCAGTAGAACCTCACAGGTGGAACCCAGTAGAACCTGACAGGTAGAACCCAGTAGAACCTGACAGGTGGAACCCAGTAGAACCTGACCTGACAGGTGGAACCCAGTAGAACCTGACTGACAGGTGGAACCCAGTAGAACCTGACAGGTGGAACCCAGTAGAACATGACCTGACAGGTGGAACCCAGTAGAACCTGACAGGTGGAACCCAGTAGAACCTGACTGACAGGTGGAACCCAGTAGAACCCGACTCTGTGTGTTGCAGGCTGCAGACGGCAGGAATCCCGAGTCCAGAACCGGTTCTGCTCAGAAGTCACGTTCTGCTGATGAGCTTCATCGGGAAAGACAACATGTAAGAACCTGATCCGTCCCCTGACCCCTGACCCCTGACCTCTGACCCGTGTCCTCTGACCCGTGACCTCTGACCCGTGTCCTCTGACCTCTGACCCGTGTCCTCTGACCCGTGTCCTCTGACCCGTGACCTCTGACCCCTGACCTCTGACCCGTGTCTGTCCTCTGACCCGTGTCCTCTGACCTCTGACCCGTGTCCTCTGACCCCTGACCTCTGACCCGTGTCCTCTGACCTCTGACCCGTGTCCTCTGACCCGTGTCCTCTGACCTCTGACCCGTGTCCTCTGACCCCTGACCTCTGACCCGTGTCCTCTGACCTCTGACCCGTGTCC
>NC_139840.1:191807-196807 GCF_963691815.1 Echiichthys vipera | reverse complement strand
CACGGAGACACAGAGACTCAGAGACACAGAGACTCAGAGACACAGAGACACAGAGACTCAGAGACTCAGAGACTCAGAGACACAGAGACACAGAGACTCAGAGACACAGAGACTCAGAGACACAGAGACACAGAGACTCAGAGACTCAGAGACTCAGAGACACAGAGACAGTAGAGACACAGAGACACAGAGACTCAGAGACACAGAGACACAGAGACACAGAGACTCAGAGACACAAAGACTCAGAGACACAGAGACAGTAGAGACTCAGAGACACAGAGACTCAGAGACTCAGAGACACAGAGACTCAGAGACACAGAGACTCAGAGACACAGAGACTCAGAGACAGTAGAGACACAGAGACTCAGAGACTCAGAGACACAGAGACACAGACTCAGAGACTCAGAGACACAGAGACACAGAGACTCAGAGACACAGAGACAGTAGAGACTCAGAGACACAGAGACACAGAGACTCAGAGACTCAGAGACACAGAGACAGTAGAGACACAGAGACTCAGAGACACAGAGACACAGAGACACAGAGACTCAGAGACAGTAGAGACACAGAGACTCAGAGACACAGAGACAGTAGAGACTCAGAGACACAGAGACACAGAGACACAGAGACTCAGAGACACAGAGACAGTAGAGACTCAGAGACACAGAGACTCAGAGACACAGAGACACAGAGACTCAGAGACTCAGAGACACAGAGACTCAGAGACACAGAGACTCAGAGACTCAGAGACTCAGAGACACAGAGACTCAGAGACACAGAGACACAGAGACTCAGAGACACAGAGACTCAGAGACTCAGAGACACAGAGACTCAGAGACTCAGAGACACAGAGACACAGAGACTCAGAGACTCAGAGACACAGAGACTCAGAGACTCAGAGACACAGAGACTCAGAGACTCAGAGACACAGAGACTCAGAGACACAGAGACTCAGAGACAGTAGAATAACAATAATAACAGAGTTTATTAATTTGTTGTTGTTTGTTTTCAGGTTCTTTATCAGACGCTGACGGGACTGAAGAAGGACCTGTCCGGAGTCCAGACGGTACACTTCCTGTTAGCTTAGCTTAGCTTAGCATAGACTAGCTTCTCTCGCCATAACTGTGATCACGTTTATGCTCCTAGAGGACACTTTAACACACGTTTATAATCCTAGAGGACACTTTAACACAGGTTTATGCTCCTAGAGGACACTTTAACACACGTTTATAATCCTAGAGGACACTTTAACACAGGTTTATGCTCCTAGAGGACACTTTAACACACGTTTATGCTCCTAGAGGACACTTTAGCACACGTTTATGCTCCTAGAGGACACTTTAGCACACGTTTATGCTCCTAGAGGACACTTTAGCACACGTTTATGCTCCTAGAGGACACTTTAACACACGTTTATGCTCCTAGAGGACACTTTAACACACGTTTATGCTCCTAGAGGACACTTTAACACACGTTTATGCTCCTAGAGGACACTTTAACACACGTTTATGCTCCTAGAGGACACTTTAGCACACGTTTATGCTCCTAGAGGACACTTTAACACACGTTTATGCTCCTAGAGGACACTTTAACACAGGTTTATGCTCCTAGAGGACACTTTAACACACGTTTATGCTCCTAGAGGACACTTTAACACGCGTTTATGCTCCTAGAGGACACTTTAGCACACGTTTATGCTCCTAGAGGACACTTTAACACACGTTTATGCTCCTAGAGGACACTTTAGCACAGGTTTATGCTCCTAGAGGACACTTTAGCACACGTTTATGCTCCTAGAGGACACTTTAGTACACGTTTATGCTCCTAGAGGACACTTTAACACACGTTTATGCTCCTAGAGGAAACTTTAGCAAACGTTTATGCTCCTAGAGGACACTTTAACACACGTTTATGCTCCTAGAGGACACTTTAACACACGTTTATGCTCCTAGAGGACACTTTAGCACACGTTTATGCTCCTAGAGGACACTTTAACACACGTTTATGCTCCTAGAGGACACTTTAACACACGTTTATGCTCCTAGAGGACACTTTAACACACGTTTATGCTCCTAGAGGACACTTTAACACACGTTTATGCTCCTAGAGGACACTTTAACACACGTTTATGCTCCTAGAGGACACTTTAGCACACGTTTATGCTCCTAGAGGACACTTTAACACACGTTTATGCTCCTAGAGGACACTTTAGCACACGTTTATGCTCCTAGAGGACACTTTAACACACGTTTATGCTCCTAGAGGACACTTTAACACACGTTTATGCTCCTAGAGGACACTTTAACACACGTTTATGCTCCTAGAGGACACTTTAACACACGTTTATGCTCCTAGAGGACACTTTAACACACGTTTAAGCTCCTAGAGGACACTTTAACACACGTTTATGCTCCTAGAGGACACTTTGGCACACGTTTATGCTCCTAGAGGACACTCTAGCACACGTTTAGGCTCCTAGAGGACACTTTAACACACGTTTATGCTCCCAGAGGACACTTTAGCACACGTTTATGCTCCTAGAGGACACTTTAACACACGTTTATGCTCCTAGAGGACACTTTAACACACGTTTATGCTCCTAGAGGACACTTTAGCACACGTTTATGCTCCTAGAGGACACTTTAACACACGTTTATGCTCCTAGAGGACACTTTAACACACGTTTATGCTCCTAGAGGACACTTTAACACACGTTTATGCTCCTAGAGGACACTTTAGCACACGTTTATGCTCCTAGAGGACACTTTAGCACACGTTTATGGTCCTAGAGGACACTTTAGCACACGTTTATGCTCCTAGAGGACACTTTAGCACACGTTTATGTTCCTAGAGGACACTTTAACACACGTTTATGCTCCTAGAGGACACTTTAGCACACGTTTATGCTCCTAGAGGACACTTTAACAGACGTTTATGCTCCTAGAGGACACTTTAGCACACGTTTATGCTCCTAGAGGACACTTTAGCACACGTTTATGCTCCTAGAGGACACTTTAACACACGTTTATGCTCCTAGAGGACACTTTAGCACACGTTTATGCTCCTAGAGGACACTTTAGCACAGGTTTATGCTCCTAGAGGACACTTTAGCACACGTTTATGGTCCTAGAGGACACTTTAGCACACGTTTATGCTCCTAGAGGACACTTTAGCACACGTTTATGCTCCTAGAGGACACTTTAACACACGTTTATGCTCCTAGAGGACACTTTAACAGACTGGATCATGTGTCTTCTCAGGTTCCTGCTCTCCTGGAGGAGGATCAGCTTTCAGCCTCAGAGGAAGAAGAGGAGGATGAAGAGGAGGAGGATGAAGAGGAGCAGGAGCAGAGTGAGGAAGCCCAGGTGGACAAAAAGGTGACTCTCACAAAACCAAACTGAGACAGAGTCAGTTTGTGTTTCCTCCATGAGACTTAAGGAGACGTGTTTATTGTTTCAGGAGAAGAAGAAGAAGAAGAAGAAGGTTAAAGGTGTTTGTGTTTGTTGTTTCAGGAGAAGAAGAAGAAGAAGGTTAAAGGTGTTTGTGTTTGTTGTTTCAGGAGAAGAAGAAGAAGAAGGTTAAAGGTGTTTGTGTTTGTTGTTTCAGGAGAAGAAGAAGAAGAAGAAGAAGGTTAAAGGTGTTTGTGTTTGTTGTTTCAGGAGAAGAAGAAGAAGAAGGTTAAAGGTGTTTGTGTTTGTTGTTTCAGGAGAAGAAGAAGAAGGTGAAAGAAGCTCAGAGGGAGAAGAGAAAGACCAAAGTTCCCAAACACGTGAAGAAGAGGAAAGAGAAAGTGTCCAAGACCAAGAAAGGAAAATGATCACTTCCTGTTTCCTGTCTGTCAGTAAGGACTTCCTGTTTGAGCCTGAACCATGGAAACGGGACTGAACACCTGAACGCATCATCGCGCTCTGTCAGATGCAGCCAATCACGGCTGTCGTGTGTCTGAGCGCCGAAGGTCGTTCAAAGGTCGTTAAAGGTCAAAGACTTTAACCCTGCCTCAGTGACATCACTACGTCATTAATGATGTCACTAATGACGACATCAGCAAACCCCTTCAGTGAGACTTTGAATAAAACATAAAATTCAACATCTTTCTATTATTCTGTCCCTTTGTTCTGTGATCCTCCGTAACCATGGAGACGCTTTTTATTCAGGTAGAAATCAGGAGAGATGCTAACAGCCCGACGTGGCTAACAGGGGTTAGCTCGGGGCTAACAGGGGTTAGCTCGGGGCTAACAGGGGTTAGCTCAGGGCTAACAGAGGTTAGCTCTGGGTTAACAGGGGTTAGCTCGGGGCTAACAGGGGTTAGCTCGGGGCTAACAGGGGTTAGCTCAGGGCTAACAGAGGTTAGCTCTGGGTTAACAGGGGTTAGCTCGGGGCTAACAGGGGTTAGCTCGGGGCTAACAGCGGTTAGCTCGGGGCAGCACGCTGAAGGCAAGTCACTGAGGAAGGAAACAAGTCCACAGAGGCAAAGCCCCAGGATCCATGAGCTGCATCCACACATGCTGAAAGCTCTGGGTCTGGAGGGGCCGGCCTGGTCCTGGTCCTGGTCCTGGTCCTGGTCCTGGTCCTGGTCCTGGTCCTGGTCCACACGTCTCTGACACACTGGTGGAAGTCTGGGACAGTGCCGAGGGAGTGGCAGACCGGGGTGGTGGTTCCTGTTCAGAAAGGGGGACCAGAGGGTGTGAGCCAGTTCCAGGGGGATCACACTCCTCAGCCTCCCTGGTGAAGTCGACTCCAAGGTGCTGGAAAGGAGGTTCGTCCTGTAGAACCTCAGACTGAAGAGGAACCAGGTGGATCCAGTCCTGGACCTGGACCAGGACCAGCTCTGCACTCTCCAGGATCCTGGAGGGGGTCTGGGAGTGGGCCCATCCGGTCTACATGTGCTTTGTGGATCTGGAGAAGGCCCATGACCGGGTCCCTGGAGATACTGTGGGAGGTGCTGGGGGAGTCTGGGGGGAGGGGGTCACTTCTGAGGGGGTCCAGTCTCTGTACCCCCA
>NC_139840.1:171807-189307 GCF_963691815.1 Echiichthys vipera | reverse complement strand
GTGTGTGTCCTCATGTGTGTATGTGTGTGTGTGTGTGTGTGTGTGTGTGTGTGTCTCTGTGGTGTGTGTGTGTGTGTGTGTGTGTGTGTGTGTCCTCATGTGTGTGTGTGTGTGTGTCCTCAGGTGTGTGTGTGTGTGTGTGTGTCCTCATGTGTGTGTGTGTGTGTGTGTGTGCAGACCGTGTTGGTGGCGTTCCAGCAGCAGAAGGTCGTGCAGGTGAAGAGTTCTTCAGCCGACCTCGTCACAGAGACGGACCAGAGGGTTGAGGCGCTCCTGATCTCTGAGCTCCGGGCCCGGTACCCCGACCACAGGTGCTGCTGGGTTCTGCTGGGTTCTACTGTTCTACTGGGTTCTCCTGGTTCTCCTGGGTTCTCCTGGTTCTCCTGGTTCTCCTGGTTCTCCTGGGTTCTCCTGGTTCTCCTGGGTTCTAAAGTGTTCTCCTGGTTCTCCTGGGTTCTCCTGGGTTCTCCTGGGTTCTCCTGGTTCTCCTGGTTCTCCTGGGTTCTAAAGTGTTCTCCTGGGTTCTCCTGGGTTCTCCTGGTTCTCCTGGTTCTCCTGGGTTCTAAAGTGTTCTCCTGGGTTCTCCTGGTTCTCCTGGGTTCTAAAGTGTTCTCCTGGTTCTCCTGGTTCTCCTGGGTTCTCCTGGGTTCTCCTGGTTCTCCTGGGTTCTAAAGTGTTCTCCTGGGTTCTCCTGGTTCTCCTGGGTTCTAAAGTGTTCTCCTGGTTCTCCTGGTTCTCCTGGGTTCTCCTGGGTTCTAAAGTGTTCTCCTGGTTCTCCTGGTTCTCCTGGGTTCTAAAGTGTTCTCCTGGTTCTCCTGGTTCTCCTGGGTTCTAAAGTGTTCTCCTGGTTCTCCTGGTTCTCCTGGGTTCTAAAGTGTTCTCCTGGGTTCTCCTGGTTCTCCTGGGTTCTAAAGTGTTCTCCTGGTTCTCCTGGTTCTCCTGGTTCTCCTGGGTTCTAAAGTGTTCTCCTGGTTCTCCTGGGTTCTAAAGTGTTCTCCTGGTTCTCCTGGTTCTCCTGGTTCTCCTGGGTTCTAAAGTGTTCTCCTGGTTCTCCTGGTCTCAGGTTCATAGGGGAGGAGTCTGTAGCAGCAGGGGAGCGCGTGGAGCTGACGGAGCGTCCGACCTGGATCATCGACCCCATCGACGGCACCGTCAACTTCGTCCACAGGTGATGATGTCACACCTGACGCACCATGATGATGTCACACCTGAGACACCATGATGATGTCACACCTGAGACACCATGATGATGATGTCACACCTGAGACACCATGATGATGATGTCACACCTGACACACCATGATGATGTCACACCTGACACACCATGATGATGATGTCACACCTGACACACCATGATGATGATGTCACACCTGACGCACCATGATGATGTCACACCTGAGACACCATGATGATGTCACACCTGACACACAATGATGATGTCACACCTGAGACACCATGATGATGTCACACCTGAGACACCATGATGATGTCACACCTGAGACACCATGATGATGATGTCACACCTGAGGACCACGATGATGATGTCACACCTGACGCACCATGATGATGTCACACCTGAGACACCATGATGAGGATGTCACACCTGAGACACCATGATGATGTCACACCTGAGACACCATGATGATGTCACACCTGAGACACCATGATGATGTCACACCTGAGACACCATGATGATGATGTCACACCTGAGACACCATGATGATGATGTCACACCTGACACACCATGATGATGTCACACCTGAGACACCATGATGATGATGTCACACCTGAGACACCATGATGATGATGTCACACCTGAGACACCATGATGATGATGTCACACCTGACACACCATGATGATGTCACACCTGAGACATGATGATGATGTCACACCTGAGACACCATGATGATGTCACACCTGACGCACCATGATGATGTCACACCTGACACACCATGATGATGATGTCACACCTGACACACCATGATGATGATGTCACACCTGAGGACCACGATGATGATGTCACACCTGACGCACCATGATGATGTCACACCTGAGACACCATGATGAGGATGTCACACCTGAGACACCATGATGATGTCACACCTGAGACACCATGATGATGTCACACCTGAGACACCATGATGATGTCACACCTGAGACACCATGATGATGTCACACCTGAGACACCGTGATGATGTCACACCTGAGACACTGTGATGATGTCACACCTGACGCACCATGATGATGTCACACCTGAGACACCGTGATGATGTCACACCTGACGCACCGTGATGATGTCACACCTGAGACATGATGATGATGTCACACCTGACACACCATGATGATGTCACACCTGAGACACCATGATGATGATGTCACACCTGACACACCATGATGATGATGTCACACCTGACACACCATGATGATGTCACACCTGACACACCATGATGATGTCACACCTGACACACCATGATGATGTCACACCTGAGACACCATGATGATGTCACACCTGACACACCATGATGATGTCACACCTGAGACACCATGATGATGATGTCACACCTGAGACACCATGATGATGATGTCACACCTGAGACACCATGATGATGTCACACCTGAGACACCATGATGATGATGTCACACCTGAGACACCATGATGATGTCACACCTGAGACATGATGATGATGTCACACCTGAGACATGATGATGATGTCACACCTGAGACACCATGATGATGATGTCACACCTGAGACACCATGATGATGATGTCACACCTGAGACACCATGATGATGTCACACCTGAGACATGATGATGATGTCACACCTGACACACCACGATGATGATGTCACACCTGTGCGGTCACTTCCTGCTGATCTTTCACAATAAAAGCCTTCTGCTGAACCGTATGAAGGCTTTTACTTTGAAAGCAAAGCTCTGAAACTGTTTCTCCGACAGGTTTCCGTTCGTCGCCATTTCCATCGCCTTCAGCGTCAACAAGCAGGTGAGTGTGTGTGTGTGTGTGTGTGTGTGTGTCTGTGTGTGTGTGTGTGTGTGTGTGTGTGTGTGTCTGTGTGTGAGTGTGTGTGTGTGTGTGTGTCTGTGTGTGTGTGTGTGTGTGTGTGTCTGTGTGTGTGTGTGTGAGAGTGTGTGTCTGTGTGTGTGTGTCTCTGTGTGTGTGTGTGTGTGTGTGTCTGTGTGAGTGTGAGTGTGTGTGTGTGTGTGTGTGTGTCTGTGTGTGTGTGTGTCTCTGTGTGTGTGTGTGTGTGTCTGTGTGAGTGTGAGTGTGTGTGTGTGTGTGTGTGTGTGTGTGTGTCTGTGTGTGTGTGTCTGTGTGAGTGTGAGTGTGTGTGTGTGTGTGTGTGTGTGTGTGTGTGTCTGTGTGTGTGTGTGTCTCTGTGTGTGTGTGTGTGTGTCTGTGTGAGTGTGAGTGTGTGTGTGTGTGTGTGTGTGTGTGTGTGTCTGTGTGTGTGTGTCTCTGTGTGTGTGTGTGTGTGTCTGTGTGAGTGTGAGTGTGAGTGTGTGTGTGTGTGTGTGTGTGTGTGACCTGTTGTCCTTGTTGTCAGACGGAGTTCGGGATCGTCTACAGTTGTGTTGAGGACAAAATGTTCCACGCTCAGAGAGGACGAGGAGCGTTCCTGAACGGGACGCCGCTGCACGCCTCCGGACAGGAAGGTGACCTCACACACACTCTCACACACACACACACACACACACACACACACACACACACACACACACAATCGTGACATCACACACTCGTTCTGACTCTTCTCTCTCGTCCAATCAGACGTCAGCAAGTGTGTGGTGGTGACGGAGATCGGGGCGGAGCGTGACGACCTCGCCCTGTCCACCATGACCTCCAACATCTTCAGACTGCTGCAGCTTCCTGTCCACGGGTAAGCTCGCCACTTTAGTCGTTGGCGTGTTTCTCGTGTGTTCAGGATCCGTGGTTAATGTGTCATTGGCGTGTTTCTCGTGTGTTCAGGATCCGTGGTTAACGTGTCGTTGGCGTGTTTCTCGTGTGATCAGGATCCGTGGTTAACGTGTCGTTGGCGTGTTTCTCGTGTGTTCAGGATCCGTGCGTTGGGCACGGCGGCGGTCGACATGTGTCAGGTGGCGACGGGCGGCGCCGACGCCTACTATCACATCGGGATGCACTGCTGGGACATCGCTGCGTCGGCCATCATCGTCGAGGAGGCTGGAGGCGTCGTCATGGATACGGACGGTGAGTACCTGGCGGTGATGTCATAGATGACCCGTGTACCCGGGGGGCGTGGCCTCCTCTCATTGGTCCGTGTCTGTTCTCAGGCTCAGACTTCGACATGATGTCCAGGAGAGTCATCGCCGCCAGCTCCGCCGCCGTGGCCAATCGCATCGCTCAGGTGGTCCAGGCCTTTCCCTGTCGCCGTGACGACGAGGACCTCGGCAGGTGCATCTGTGGGGCGGCGGGTGTGAACGGCGTGTAGGTCAGGGGCGCTTTATTGTGAAAGTCCTGTTCTACTTCCTGTCTGAGCTCCTGTGAACTTCAAAATAAAAGTGAATAAAGTCAAAGTTCGTTTCTGGATCTGTGAGTGAATCTGTGTCCGTCAGAGCCCGTCAGGCGCCGGGTCAGAGCCCGGGTCAGAGCCCGTCAGGCGCCGGGTCAGAGCCCGGGTCAGAGCCCGTCAGGCGCCGGGTAAGAACCCGGGTCAGAGCCCGGGTCAGAGCCCGTCAGAGCCCGTCAGGCGCCGGGTCAGAGCCCGGGTCAGAGCCCGTCAGAGCCCGGGTCAGAGAGAACATTCTGGTCTGTGTGTTTACACCAGGTCTCCATGGCAACACTGAGGGGGGAGGGGGCAAAAGAACATTATGGTCTGTGTGTTTACACCAGGTCTCCATGACAACACTGAGGGGGGGGGGGGGGGGGGGGCAAAAGAACATGAACATCAAAATTCCCCCTGAATTGCCCCCCGGGGACAAATAAAGTTTTGTTTTTTTAATTGAATAAAGCTCATATTTAATGAGCCAAATATGACGTCACTGAGAGGAGATGGACATGAGTCTTTAATATCACTGAAATAATAAAGATTTGAACTTTATAAATGTATGAATATACAGATATATATATATATATATATTAATATATGTATGTAAATGCTGTATAAACTGCGTATGAGCGCAGTTACAGAGAGAGACTTTAACGCTGAAAGGACACAGGAAGTGGCTCCTTCTCAACATCATTTCAGACAGAAGAAGAAGAAGAGTAAACCCGGAAGTGAGCCTCAGCAGGAACTTCAGACAGAGTGAGAGTTCACGGCTTTGTTGCTGTTTCACTGCTGTTGTTGTTTTAACGTTGTTTGACTCTTGTTGTTGTTGTTGTTTTAATGTTGTTGTTGTTGTTTTAATGTTGTTGTTTAAATGTCCCGGTCTCTGTTTTTATTCCGTCCCGCGCACTAATCTGTTTTAAGGACAAACTGACGCACTGGTGACGCTCTGTGATACGTCATCACGCACTGGTGACGCTCTGTGACACGTCATCACGCACTGGTGACGCTCTGTGACACGTCATCACGCACTGTCGTTGGTACGTCTGGACTGTCGTGAAATAAAAACAATAAACGGGAAACCGGCTGAACTCCCGCCGTACGGCAGCTCAGAGGGACAAACCTCCTCCACACAGACACAGAACAGCCCGTTACAATGATAATAATGATAATAATAATAATAATAATAATAATAATGTATAAATGTCATTAAAGATGTGTTTATTGTTTTGATCCAGCATCCATGAATAATGAGTAAGTCTGGGGTTCACTGTAATTATTAAAGGACTATAAAATAAGAAAGATTAAAGTGTTAATATATAAATGTGTGCGTGTGTGTACCGTCCACATGTGTGTTCTTGTTCCTGACTAAAGTCTGCAGAGCCCTAAAACAGGAGATCCTCAGACGTCAAAGGCCAATAAATAATAATAATAACAAGTTCAAATGATAATGAACCTCAACTTTAACCCGACGCAGCAGAGATTCATCCACAGACTCGCCCTGATGCATTGTGGGTAATAATCTCTCTCCTTATTAGGAGCTGCTCCTCCAACATGGCCGACCTGTGGCAGAACGCCATGGACCACGCCGTCGCTGTGGCACGGAGAGCCGGGGAGGTGTGTGTGTGTGTGTGTGTATTGATGATGTGTGTGTGTGTGTGTGTGTGTGTGTATTGATCAGGTGTGTGTGTGTGTGTGTGTGTCAGGTGGTGTGTGAGGCTCAGGTGTGTATTGATAGTGTGTGTGTGTCTCTGATGTGTGTGTGTGTGTCAGGTGGTGTGTATTGATCAGGTGCGTGTGTGTGTCTCTGATGTGTGTGTGTGTGTCAGGTGGTGTGTATTGATCAGGTGCGTGTGTGTGTGTCAGGTGGTGTGTGAGGCTCAGGTGTGTATTGATAGTTTGTGTGTGTCTCTGATGTGTGTGTGTGTGTGTGTGTGTGTCAGGTGGTGTGTGAGGCTCAGGTGTGTATTGATCAGGTGTGTGTGTGTGTGTCTCTGATGTGTGTGTGTGTGTGTCAGGTGGTGTGTGAGGCTCAGGTGTGTATTGATCGTGTGTGTGTGTGTCTCTGATGTGTGTGTGTGTCTCTGATGTGTGTGTGTCAGGTGGTGTGTGTTGCTCAGGTGTGTGTGTGTGTGTGTCAGGTGGTGTGTGAGGCTCAGGTGTGTATTGATCAGGTGTGTGTGTGTGTGTGTGTGTCAGGTGGTGTGTGAGGCTCTGCAGGGCGACAGGACGGTGATGACGAAGAGTTGTTCCGTTGATTTAGTGACAAAAACGGATCAAAGGGTCGAACAGCTCATCATCCAATCAGTGAAGGAGAAGTTCCCCACGCACAGGTGAAGCCCCGCCCCCTCTGTGTGTGTGTGTGTGTGTGTGTGTGTGTGTGTGTGTGTGTGTGTGTGTGTGTGTGTGTGTGTGTGTGTGTGTGTGTGTGTGTGTGTGTGTGTGTGTGTGTGTGTGTGTGTGTGTGTGTGTGTGTGTGTGTGTGTGTGTGTCTGTGTGCGTGTATGTGTGTGTGTGTGTGTGTGTGTGTGTGTGTCTCTGTATGTGTGTGTGTGTGTGTGTGTGTGTGTGTGTGTGTCTCTCATGTGTGCCTGTGTGTGTGTGTGTGTGTCTCGTGTGTGTGTGTGTGTGTGTCATGTGTGTGTGTGTGTGTGTGTCTCGTGTATGTGTGTGTGTGTGTGTCTCATGTGTGTGTGTGTGTGTGTGTCTCGTGTGTGTGTGTGTGTGTGTGTGTGTGTGTGTGTCTCGTGTATGTGTGTGTGTGTGTGTCTCATGTGTGTGTGTGTGTCTCTGTGTGTGTGTGTGTGTGTGTGTCTCGTGTGTGTGTGTGTGTGTGTGTCTCGTGTGTGTGTGTGTGTGTGTGTCTCATGTGTGTGTGTGTGTGTGTGTCTCGTGTGTGTGTGTGTGTGTGTGTGTGTGTGTCTCATGTGTGTGTGTGTGTGTGTGTCTCGTGTGTGTGTGTGTGTGTGTGTGTGTGTGTGTGTCTCGTGTATGTGTGTGTGTGTGTGTCTCATGTGTGTGTGTGTGTCTCGTGTGTGTGTGTGTGTGTGTGTGTGTCTCGTGTATGTGTGTGTGTGTGTGTCTCATGTGTGTGTGTGTGTCTCGTGTGTGTGTGTGTGTGTCAGGTTCATAGGGGAGGAGTCTGTGGCAGCAGGTGAGGTGTGTGTCCTGACCGACTGTCCCACCTGGATCATCGACCCGATCGACGGCACGACCAACTTTGTTCACACGTGAGTTTTTTTTATGTCATCGTGGTCGTCATGGTGATGGTGACATGAGAACAGTGGTAATCACTGACACCGTGGGTTCGATTCCGACCTGCGGCCCTTTGGTGCCCGCCCCCCTCTCTCTCTCACTCACCCCATTTCCTGTCTGTCCTACAAAATAAAGGCTTAAACTGTAAAATAAATAAATAATAACAGTTAATAACGTTAATAAGCTCTGAACATTATTATTATTATTATTATTATTATTGATTCATTTTCTCTTCCACAGTTTTCCTTTTGTTGCTGTTTCCATCGGATTTTCTGTCAACAAGCAGGTGAGTTCCTGTCACGGTGTAGCTACAGTCTGACCTGTTACAGTGTAAATAAAGTAGATCGTTATAAGGTCACGGTGTAGCTACAGTCTGACCTGTTACAGTGTAAATAAAGTAGATCATTATAAGGTCACGGTGTAGCTACAGTCTGACCTGTTACAGTGTAAATAAAGTAGATCGTTATAAGGTCACGGTGTAGCTACAGTCTGACCTGTTACAGTGTAAATAAAGTAGATCGTTATAAGGTCACGGTGTAGCTACAGTCTGACCTGTTACAGTGTAAATAAAGTAGATCATTATAAGGTCACGGTGTAGCTACAGTCTGACCTGTGACAGTGTAAATAAAGTAGATCATTATAAGGTCACGGTGTAGCTACAGTCTGACCTGTTACAGTGTAAATAAAGTAGATCGTTATAAGGTCACGGTGTAGCTACAGTCTGACCTGTTACAGTGTAAATAAAGTAGATCATTATAAGGTCACGGTGTAGCTACAGTCTGACCTGTTACAGTGTAAATAAAGTAGATCGTTATAAGGTCACGGTGTAGCTACAGTCTGACCTGTGACAGTGTAAATAAAGTAGATCGTTATAAGGTCACGGTGTAGCTACAGTCTGACTTGTTACAGTGTAAATAAAGTATATCATTATAAGGTCACGGTGTAGCTACAGTCTGACCTGTTACAGTGTAAATAAAGTAGATCATTATAAGGTCACGGTGTAGCTACAGTCTGACCTGTTACAGTGTAAATAAAGTAGATCATTATAAGGTCACGGTGTAGCTACAGTCGGACCAGTTACAGTGTAATAAAGTAGATCATTATAAGGTCACGGTGTAGCTACAGTCTGACCTGTTACAGTGTAAATAAAGTAGATCATTATAAGGTCACGGTGTAGCTACAGTCTGACCTGTTACAGTGTAATAAAGTAGATCATTATAAGGTCACGGTGTAGCTACAGTCTGACCTGTTACAGTGTAAATAAAGTAGATCTTTATAAGGTCACGGTGTAGCTACAGTCTGACCTGTTACAGTGTAAATAAAGTAGATCATTATAAGGTCACGGTGTAGCTACAGTCTGACCTGTTACAGTGTAAATAAAGTAGATCATTATAAGGTCACGGTGTAGCTACAGTCTGACCTGTTACAGTGTAATAAAGTAGATCATTATAAGGTCACGGTGTAGCTACAGTCTGACCTGTTACAGTGTAAATAAAGTAGATCATTATAAGGTCACGGTGTAGCTACAGTCTGACCTGTTACAGTGTAATAAAGCAGATCGTTATAAGGTCACGGTGTAGCTACAGTCTGACCTGTTACAGTGTAAATAAAGTAGATCATTATAAGGTCACGGTGTAGCTACAGTCTGACCTGTTACAGTGTAAATAAAGTAGATCATTATAAGGTCACGGTGTAGCTACAGTCTGACCTGTTACAGTGTAAATAAAGTAGATCGTTATAAGGTCACGGTGTAGCTACAGTCTGACCTGTTACAGTGTAAATGAAGTAGATCGTTATAAGGTCACGGTGTAGCTACAGTCTGACCTGTTACAGTGTAAATAAAGTAGATCATTATAAGGTCACGGTGTAGCTACAGTCTGACCTGTTACAGTGTAAATGAAGTAGATCGTTATAAGGTCACGGTGTAGCTACAGTCTGACCTGTTACAGTGTAAATGAAGTAGATCGTTATAAGGTCACGGTGTAGCTACAGTCTGACCTGTTACAGTGTAAATAAAGTAGATCATTATAAGGTCACGGTGTAGCTACAGTCTGACCTGTTACAGTGTAATAAAGTAGATCATTATAAGGTCACGGTGTAGCTACAGTCTGACCTGTTACAGTGTAAATGAAGTAGATCGTTATAAGGTCACGGTGTAGCTACAGTCTGACCTGTTACAGTGTAAATAAAGTAGATCATTATAAGGTCAGGGTGTAGCTACAGTCTGACCTGTTACAGTGTAATAAAGTAGATCATTATAAGGTCACGGTGTAGCTACAGTCTGACCTGTTACAGTGTAAATAAAGTAGATCATTATAAGGTCACGGTGTAGCTACAGTCTGACCTGTGACAGTGTAAATGAAGTAGATCGTTATAAGGTCACGGTGTAGCTACAGTCTGACCTGTTACAGTGTAAATAAAGTAGATCATTATAAGGTCACGGTGTAGCTACAGTCTGACCTGTGACAGTGTAAATAAAGTAGATCATTATAAGGTCACGGTGTAGCTACAGTCGGACTTCCTGTCGTCCCTCAGATGGAGTTCGGCGTGGTCTTCAGTGTTCTTGAAGATAAGATGTACACAGCGCGGAGGGGGAGGGGCGCCTTCTGTAACGGAGAGCCGCTGCAGGTTTCACCCCAGGAAGGTGTGTGTGTGTGTGTGTGTGTGTGTGTGTGTGTGTGTGTGTGTGTGTGTGTGTGTGTGTGTGTGTGTGTGTGTGTGTGTGTGTGTGTGTGTGTGTGTGTGTGTGTGTGTGTGTGTGTGTGTGTGTGTGTGTGTGTGTGTGTGTGTGTGTGTGTGTGTGTGTGTGTGTGTGTGTGTGTGTGTGTGTGTGTGTGTGTGTGTGTGTGTGTGTGTTTTAACCGTGTGTGTGTGTGTGTTTTAACCGTGTGTGTGTGTGTGTGTGTGTGTGTGTGAACCGTGTGTGTGTGTGTGTTTTAACCGTGTGTGTGTGTGTGTGTGTTTTAACCGTGTGTGTGTGTGTGTGTGTGTGTGTGTGTGTGTGTGAACCGTGTGTGTGTGTGTGAACCGTGTGTGTGTGTGTTTTAACCGTGTGTGTGTGTGTGTGTGTTTTAACCGTGTGTGTGTGTGTTTTAACCGTGTGTGTGTGTGTGTTTTAACCGTGTGTGTGTGTGTGTGTGTGTTTTAACCGTGTGTGTGTGTGTGTTTTAACCGTGAGTGTGTGTGTGTGTGTGTTCTAACCGTGTGTGTGTGTGTGTGTGTGTGTGTTTTAACCGTGTGTGTGTGTGTGTGTGTGTGTGTGTGTCAGACATCACTCAGTCCATCGTTGCCACAGAGTTCGGGTCGAGCAGAGACTCTGAAGTTGTCGACAAGATCTTCTCCAGCCTGAGGAGGGTGCTCTGCATCCCAGTGCACGGGTACGAGTGTGTGTGTGTGTGTGTGTGTGTGTGTGTGTGTGTGTGTGTGTGTGTGTGTGTGTGTGTGTGTGTGTGTGTGTGTGTGTGTGTGTGTGTGTGTGTGTGTGTGTGTGTGTGTGTGTGTGTGTGTGTGTGTGTGTGTGTGTGTGTGTGTGTGTGTGTGTGTGTGTGTGTGTGTGTGTGTGTAACCCTGTGTGTGTGTGTGTGTGTGTGTGTTTGTAACTGTGTGTGTGTGTGTGTGTGTTGCAGCGTGCGCGGTGCAGGCACCGCAGCCATCAACATGTGTCTGGTGGCGTCCGGGTGTGTGGAGGCGTACTATGAGACGGGCGTGCACGTGTGGGACGTAGCGGCGGGCGCTGTGATCGTGCGTGAGGCGGGCGGCGTGCTGATGGACGTGGAGGGTAAAGAACACACACACACACACACGCTCAGAGTTTCCCATGATGCAAAGCGGCAGGCTGACGCTGAGGCGGTGTGTGTGCAGGAGGAGACGTGGACCTGATGTCCAGAAGAATCATCGCCGCCAACAACAGGACCGTCGCCGAGCGCATCGTCAAGGAGATGGACGTCTTCAGTCCGCCCCGGGACGACGCTCCGCCACCGCCGCCGCCCAAACACTGAACACCTGCATGGCATTGTGGGTAAACCACCTGCAGGGCATTGTGGGTAAATCACCTGCAGGGCATTGTGGGTAAATCACCTGCAGGGCATTGTGGGTAAACCACCTGCAGGGCATTGTGGGTAAATCACCTGCAGGGCATTGTGGGTAAATCACCTGCAGGGCATTGTGGGTAAATCACCTGCAGGGCATTGTGGGTAAATCACCTGCACGGCATTGTGGGTAAATCACCTGCAGGGCATTGTGGGTAAATCACCTGCAGGGCATTGTGGGTAAATCACCTGCAGGGCATTGTGGGTAAATGTTTGTCACTTTGTAAAGTTTGTTTTAAATAAAGTTTGTCTTAAAAAGAAAAACACGACTGGGTTTGTCTCAACAATCGATACCGGGTCCTCCGGGTCCTCTTGGTCCTCCGGTTCCTGCTGGTCCTCCGGTTCCTGCTGGTCCTCTTGGTCCTCCTGGTCCTGCTGGTCCTCCTGGTCCTGCTGGTCCTCCTGGTCCTGCTGGTCCTGCTGGTCCTCCGGTTCCTGCTGGTCCTCTTGGTCCTCCTGGTCCTGCTGGTCCTCTTGGTCCTCCGGGTCCTGCTGGTCCTCCGGTTCCTGCTGGTCCTCTTGGTCCTCCTGGTCCTGCTGGTCCTCCTGGTCCTGCTGGTCCTCCTGGTCCTGCTGGTCCTCCGGGTCCTCTTGGTCCTCCTGGTCCTGCTGGTCCTCCGGGTCCTGCTGGTCCACCGGGTCCTAATGGTCCTCCGGGTCCTGCTGGTCCTCCGGGTCCTCTTGGTCCTGCTGGTCCTCCGGGTCCTGCTGGTCCTCCGGTTCCTCCTGGTCCTGCTGGTCCTCTTGGTCCTCCTGGTCCTCCGGGTCCTGCTGGTCCACCGGGTCCTAATGGTCCTCCGGGTCCTGCTGGTCCTCCGGGTCCTCTTGGTCCTCCTGGTCCTGCTGGTCCTCCGGGTCCTGCTGGTCCTCCGGTTCCTCCTGGTCCTGCTGGTCCTCTTGGTCCTCCTGGTCCTGCTGGTCCTCCGGGTCCTGCTGGTCCACCGGGTCCTAATGGTCCTCCGGGTCCTGCTGGTCCTCCTGGTCCTGCTCATCCTGCTGGTCCTCAGGGTCCTGCTGGTCCTCCTGGTCCTGCTCGTCCTCCTGGTCCTCCGGGTCCTGCTGGTCCTCCTGGTCCTCCGGGTCCTGCTGGTCCTCCTGGTCCTCTTGGTCCTGCTGGTCCTCCGGGTCCTCTTGGTCCTGCTGGTCCTCCGGGTCCTCCTGGTCCTGCTGGTCCTGCTGGTCCTCCTGGTCCTGCTGGTCCTGCTGGTCCTCCTGGTCCTGCTGGTCCTGCTCGTCCTCCTGGTCCTGCTGGTCCTCCGGGTCCTCTTGGTCCTGCTGGCAGCGGCGTGCACGGACTTTTGAAGGGTAGCGGCTAAAAAGGAAAGAAGGCCAACATCCGTCCATCCCGTCTGACCTAACACCCTTTCAAAATAAGAGTTCCGGGTCCAAACGTTGAATAAAAAAGTCTTATTTTGAAAGGGTGTTAGGTCGTGAACAGCGTCCTCGCCACTGAAAAAGGACATTTTAACACACGTCTGTGTCGTCGTCGTGCAGCTCAGTGGACTTTAGCCACGGTCTCGTCTCAGGACCCCCATGGAAGAGGCCGGCTCTGAGGTGGTTCATCCAGGGGACAGGTGGTGGTCCTGGGGACAGGTGGTGGTCCTGGGTACAGGTGGTGGTCCTGGGGACAGGTGGTGGTCCTGGGGACAGGTGGTGGTCCTGGGCTCAGCGGTCTGCTCCGGCCCCCCACACTCACACGCCGCTCTGTCCTCCACGCCCCACCTCCTCATTGATGCTTTGTAGCGTCCGACCCCAGCCCGAGGCGGTTCAGCAGAGTCCATTGCCGGCGTGGCAGATCCTCTCCAAGACCGCCTCCAGGGTCATGGATGTAACGGGGGGGCCCCGCTGACTCCCACTCCTGCCCCCAGCCGTGCCGCCGTACCCAGGTCCTCAGGGGTGGACCTGAGCAGCTCTTGTTGTACGGGGGGCGGGGCTTGAGTCTGAGGCCGTGCTGTGGTGGTGGTGCAGGATGTGCCAGTCGTGTCTTTGGGCTTCAGGGTCGCAGCCTCTGGTCCGAGGCCGGGGCAGTTCCTGCTCGTGTTGGCAGACAGGACACAGGGGCAGGTGTCAGGCAGCCGGTCCGGGGGCGTGTTCATGGCAGTGTGGACTCTCCTGGCGTGCCGGCTTCTGCTCCAGGCCGGGGCTCAGGGTTCAGTTGTGGAGAAGACCAGAGCTGGTCTACGGGTCGGTGGGTGCAGCCCAGCAGGAACCAGCGAGACGTGGAATCAGTGCGACCCTCGATGACACTCTGGCCGTCACTTCTTCAGGGTGTTTGAATGATAGAGATCTGTCCAGGCGCACGCCGAGGTACTGCGGGGCTCGCTGGGACTCACATGTCCAGTTCCCGTCTGGCTTCACTGTGGTTCAGGGGTCAGCTGCTGAAACCGTCCTGCTGATGCTGAGCTGTAAACGCCGCTCACGCAGGGCGGCTGCCAGGGGGTCCCTGTCCTGGTTTAGGCCGGCCTGCACCTGCTCCCATGTCCGTGGTCTCATCATCGTCTCAGGTCGTCAGCGTGGCCATATCTCCGGGATGTTGTCTCCGGGGTGTCGTGGCTGTAAATGTTGAACATCATGGGTGCGAGGACAGACCCCTGTGGAACACCAGTCCTCAGCCTCCTCCTGTGCCGGTCTGGAATGATCTTTAACAGCTTTAGTCCACGGTGCCAGACCGCGTCGATCCAGCAACATCCCTCCAGCCTCCTGTTTGTCCTGAACGCCGTCCTCGATGTCTCGGGTGAGAAGTGTCACCTGGTCACCGTTGACCGTCTGCGCTGGAAGCCATCTTGTTCCTGTGGGAGTTGGGGTCCACTATCGGCTCCATGCGATCATGGATCGGCCTCTCCAGGACTTTGAATGGGACGCAGAGCAGTGAGACGGGTCGGGTGGATCTGGGGTCTTCAGCAGGCTGGTTTGGTTTTGGAAGGGCTGTGACGGCAGCGCGGCGCCAGATCTCCGGGGGCTTGGACCTCCGGAGGCGTGCTGAGCAGACTGAGCAGAGCCGTGCAGACGTTGTTGCACTCTGGTGAATCACAAACTCAGGGTGGGTGTGATCACGGCCCGGTGCCTTCCCTGGTCTGGTCTGACTCAGGGCAGTCTGGAGTCCAGCTGGTGTAAGGTCCCCTGAGGAGTTGGCGTCCACGCCAGCCGCTCTGCACGGGGAGGTCCCCCGGTTTGATGCTGTGGGGGCAAAGTTCTTCTCAGCGTCAGGGAAACAGCCGTTCTGAAGGAGCTGGGAGTCGGTGGCTGTTATTGGGCACCGGGAGGTCGATGGGGTTCTGCCTGTCAGCTGGTCTATTGTCCGCCCCTCTTACGGCTGGAGTGGGTGAAGTCCATTAACTGAACTACTTCAGTCCACCGTGACCTTCAGGTGGACTCTAGCTTCTGCAGGAGCTCAGTCCCAGAGTCATGAGCGTCCTCCCTGGAGCTGCCTGCTGGTGGACGTGCTGGAGGGGGCTGCGTTCTTCATCCCAGCCCAGGATGTAGTCAGCGTCAAAGCCACGGGGGCGGTTTCCCTGCTGCCCCAAGGAGGACTCTGCAGGAGGCTGCGTACCCGGGGTCCACGTCGGCGTGGTCTGGGTCTGCGTGGTCTGGGTCGGCGTTGTCTGGGTCTGGGAGGCAGGATGATGTTCTCTCTGTCTCCTCAGTGAAGGACTGAGCCTCACTAAAGTCCCACCTCCTGACGGGTTTCCCTGCTGCTGGCTGCTCCAGGGACGGGACCTTTATGATGGAGGGTCGGTGGTGTGAGCGGGGGAACCATCCAGGACACGTCTCTCTGGCTTTGGAGCCGTGTGACCCACAGAGAAGGCCAAGTCCAGGTTGATCCGGGCTGGTCCGGGTTATTCCGGGTGGGTGTGGGTTAGTCCAGGTTGGTGTGGGTTGATCCGGGTTGGTGTTGGTTAGTGTGGGTTAGTCCGGGTCTGTGTGGGTGTCCCAGCGTGCTGAAAAAAGCTTGGAGGTTCTTTGGGGTCGAACAGCAGCAGCACATTGGCACTGGAGGCCCATCGGTGGTGTGGTGTTGTGGTGGTGTGGTGGTGTGGTGGTGTGGTATGGCTTTGACCCCAGTCTATGTGTTGGCAGTTGAAGTCCCTGCGTAGATGGCGGGTGCAGGTGCTGATGGGAGTGATGTCATGGTCAGCATTGACGGGGGGGGGGGGGGGGGGGCTTGTAGACCGGACCGATGTGGTCTGGACCTGAGTGGACAGACACTCGGTGCTGGAGCCTGGTGTCCCACTCAGGCTGCTCCTGACAGAGGCTGCAGGTCCGTGCTGTTTGCTGTGGGGGGACCCAGAGACCTGGACCCAGAGACCTGGACCCAGAGAGCTGGACCCAGAGACCTGGACCCAGAGAACTGGACCCTGAGACCTGGACCCAGAGAGCTGGACCCAGAGAGCTGGACCCAGAGAGCTGGACCCAGAGAACTGGACCCAGAGAACTGGACCCAGAGAGCTGGACCCAGAGAACTGGACCCAGAGAGCTGGACCCAGAGAGCTGGACCCAGAGAGCTGGACCCAGAGAGCTGGACCCAGAGAACTGGACCCCGGGCGGTCTGAGGATGTCACTGCCACCCTGTGTCTCCTGGAGGAGGACGGCTGCTACTTTGTGGGAGTCAGTGAGACGGTGGATGACTTCTATTTTGGCGGAGGTGAGGTCGTTTATGCTCCTAGAGGACACTTTAGCACACGTTTATGCTCCTAGAGGACACTTTAACACACGTTTATGCTCCTAGAGGACACTTTAGCACACGTTTATGCTCCTAGAGGACACTTTAGCACACGTTTATGCTCCTAGAGGACACTTTAGCACACGTTTATGCTCCTAGAGGACACTTTAGCACACGTTTATGCTCCTAGAGGACACTTTAACACACGTTTATGTTCCTAGAGGACACTTTAACACACGTTTATGCTCCTAGAGGACACTTTAGCACACGTTTATGCTCCTAGAGGACACTTTAACACACGTTTATGCTTCTAGAGGACACTTTAATACACGTTTATGCTCCTAGAGGACACTTTAGCACACGTTTATGCTCCTAGAGGACACTTTAACACACGTTTATGCTCCTAGAGGACACTTTAACACACGTTTATGCTCCTAGAGGACACTTTAGCACACGTTTATGCTCCTAGAGGACACTTTAACACATGTTTATGCTCCTAGAGGACACTTTAGCACACGTTTATGCTCCTAGAGGACACTTTAACACACGTTTATGCTCCTAGAGGACACTCTAACACACGTTTAGGCTCCTAGAGGATACTTTAACACACGTTTATGCTCCTAGAGGACACTTTAACACACGTTTATGCTCCTAGAGGACACTTTAACACACGTTTATGCTCCTAGAGGACACTTTAACACACGTTTATGGTCCTAGAGGACACTTTAGCACACGTTTATGCTCCTAGAGGACACTTTAGCACACGTTTATGCTCCTAGAGGACACTTTAACACACGTTTATGCTCCTAGAGGACACTTTAACACACGTTTATGCTCCTAGAGGACACTTTAACACACGTTTATGGTCCTAGAGGACACTTTAGCACACGTTTATGCTCCTAGAGGACACTTTAACACACGTTTATGCTCCTAGAGGACACTTTAACACACGTTTATGCTCCCAGAGGACACTTT
>NC_139840.1:129307-166807 GCF_963691815.1 Echiichthys vipera | reverse complement strand
TCTTGTTGGACAGTTGGACGTCTCTTGTTGGACGTCTCTTGTTGGACAGTTGGACGTCTCTTGTTGGACAGTTGGACGTCTCTTGTCGGACAGTGTGACGTCTCTTGTTGGACAGTTGGACGTCTCTTGTTGGACGTCTCTTGTTGGACGTCTCTTGTTGGACAGTGTGACGTCTCTTGTTGGACAGTGTGACGTCTCTTGTTGGACAGTTTGACGTCTCTTGTTGGACAGTTGGACGTCTCTTGTTGGACAGTTTGACGTCTCTTGTTGGACAGTCGGACGTCTCTTGTTGGACAGTTGGACGTCTCTTGTTGGACGTCTCTTGTTGGACAGTTGGACGTCTCTTGTTGGACAGTTGGACGTCTCTTGTTGGACAGTGGGACGTCTCTTGTTGGACGTCTCTTGTTGGACAGTGTGACGTCTCTTGTTGGACAGTTGGACGTCTCTTGTTGGACAGTTGGACGTCTCTTGTTTGACAGTCGGACGTCTCTTGTCGGACAGTTGGACGTCTCTTGTTGGACAGTTGGACGTCTCTTGTCGGACAGTTGGACGTCTCTTGTTGGACAGTTGGACGTCTCTTGTCGGACAGTTGGACGTCTCTTGTTGGACAGTTGGACGTCTCTTGTTGGACAGTTGGACGTCTCTTGTTGGACAGTTTGACGTCTCTTGTTGGACGTCTCTTGTTGGACAGTCGGACGTCTCTTGTTGGACAGTTGGACGTCTCTTGTTGGACAGTTTGACGTCTCTTGTTGGACGTCTCTTGTTGGACAGTTGGACGTCTCTTGTTGGACAGTTGGACGTCTCTTGTCGGACAGTGTGACGTCTCTTGTTGGACGTCTCTTGTTGGACAGTGTGACGTCTCTTGTTGGACAGTTGGACGTCTCTTGTTGGACAGTGTGACGTCTCTTGTTGGACAGTTTGACGTCTCTTGTTGGACGTCTCTTGTTGGACAGTCGGACGTCTCTTGTTGGACAGTGTGACGTCTCTTGTTGGACAGTTGGACGTCTCTTGTTGGACAGTTTGACGTCTCTTGTTGGACGTCTCTTGTTGGACAGTTGGACGTCTCTTGTTGGACAGTTGGACGTCTCTTGTTGGACGTCTCTTGTTGGACAGTTGGACGTCTCTTGTTGGACAGTGCGACGTCTCTTGTTGGACAGTTTGACGTCTCTTGTTGGACGTCTCTTGTTGGACAGTTGGACGTCTCTTGTTGGACAGTTGGACGTCTCTTGTCGGACAGTTGGACGTCTCTTGTTGGACAGTCGGACGTCTCTTGTTGGACAGTTGGACGTCTCTTGTTGGACGTCTCTTGTTGGACAGTTGGACGTCTCTTGTTGGACAGTTGGACGTCTCTTGTCGGACAGTGTGACGTCTCTTGTTGGACAGTTGGACGTCTCTTGTTGGACATCTCTTGTTGGACAGTGTGACGTCTCTTGTTGGACAGTGTGACGTCTCTTGTTGGACAGTGTGACGTCTCTTGTTGGACAGTTTGACGTCTCTTGTTGGACAGTTGGACGTCTCTTGTTGGACGTCTCTTGTTGGACAGTTGGACGTCTCTTGTTGGACAGTTGGACGTCTCTTGTTGGACAGTTGGACGTCTCTTGTTGGACGTCTCTTGTTGGACAGTTGGACGTCTCTTGTTGGACAGTTGGACGTCTCTTGTTGGACAGTTGGACGTCTCTTGTTGGACAGTGGGACGTCTCTTGTTGGACGTCTCTTGTTGGACAGTGTGACATCTCTTGTTGGACAGTTTGACGTCTCTTGTTGGACAGTTGGACGTCTCTTGTTGGACAGTGGGACGTCTCTTGTTGGACGTCTCTTGTTGGACAGTGTGACGTCTCTTGTTGGACAGTTGGACGTCTCTTGTCGGACAGTTGGACGTCTCTTGTTGGACAGTTGGACGTCTCTTGTTTGACAGTCGGACGTCTCTTGTCGGACAGTTGGACGTCTCTTGTTGGACAGTTGGACGTCTCTTGTCGGACAGTTGGACGTCTCTTGTTGGACAGTTGGACGTCTCTTGTTGGACAGTGTGACGTCTCTTGTCGGACAGTTGGACGTCTCTTGTTGGACAGTTGGACGTCTCTTGTTGGACGTGTCTTGTTGGACAGTTGGACATCTCTTGTTGGACAGTTGGACGTCTCTTGTTGGACGTCTCTTGTTGGACAGTTGGACGTCTCTTGTTGGACAGTTGGACGCGTCCTTGCTGGTGTCCGTCTCCACAGCGATGAGGTGTCTCTGGTTTCTGAGCACGCTCAGTGTGCTGGTCCTGTCCCTGTGGGAGGAGCCCGGCTGTGAGGCCATGACCCTGAACTCCGTCCGTCTCCATCAGGTGCCAGGAGGACGAGGACGAGTCCACCAGAGGACGAGGAGGAGCTGGGTCTGGAACCAGTTCTTTGTCCTCGAGGAGTTCACCGGAGACGAGCCGCTGTACGTCGGGAAGGTACGAAACCTTAGTGCTGACGACTGTGAAGAGACGATGGTTGTGTCTGATGGTTGTGTCTGATGGTTGTGTCTGGTTGTGTCTGATGGTTGTGTCTGATGGTTGTGTCTGATTGTGTCTGATGGTTGTGTCTGATGGTTGTGTGTGATGGTTGTGTCTGATGGTTGTGTCTGGTTGTGTCTGATGGTTGTCTGATTGTGTCTGATGGTTGTGTCTGATGGTTGTGTCTGATGGTTGTGTGTGATGGTTGTGTCTGATGGTTGTGTGTGATGGTTGTGTCTGATGGTTGTGTCTGATTGTGTCTGATGGTTGTGTCTGATGGTTGTGTCTGATTGTGTCTGATGGTTGTCCTGGTTGTGTCTGATGGTTGTGTCTGGTTGTGTCTGATGGTTGTCTGATTGTGTCTGATGGTTGTGTCTGATGGTTGTGTCTGATGGTTGTGTCTGATTGTGTCTGATGGTTGTGTCTGATGGTTGTACTGGTTGTGTCTGATGGTTGTCCTGGTTGTGTCTGATGGTTGTGTCTGATGGTTGTACTGGTTGTGTCTGATGGTTGTTCTGGTTGTGTCTGATGGTTGTGTCTGGTTGTGTCTGATGGTTGTGTCTGATGGTTGTGTCTGATGGTTGTGTCTGATTGTGTCTGATGGTTGTACTGGTTGTGTCTGATGGTTGTACTGGTTGTGTCTGATGGTTGTGTCTGATGGTTGTTCTGGTTGTGTCTGATGGTTGTACTGGTTGTGTCTGATGGTTGTGTCTGATGGTTGTTCTTGTTGTGTCTGATGGTTGTGTCTGATGGTTGTGTCTGATGGTTGTGTCTGATGGTTGTGTGTGATGGTTGTGTCTGATGGTTGTGTCTGATTGTGTCTGATGGTTGTGTCTGATTGTGTCTGATGGTTGTGTGTGATGGTTGTGTCTGATTGTGTCTGATGGTTGTTCTGATTGTGTCTGATGGTTGTGTCTGATTGTGTCTGATGGTTGTGTCTGAATGTGTCTGATGGTTGTGTCTGGTTGTGTCTGATGGTTGTGTCTGATGGTTGTGTCCGATGATTGTGTCTGATGGTTGTGTCTGATGGTTGTGTCTGATGGTTGTGTCTGATTGTGTCTGATGGTTCCGTCTGGTTGTGTCTGATGGTTGTGTCTGATGGTTGTGTCTGATGGTTGTGTCTGATTGTGTCTGATGGTTGTGTCTGATGGTTGTGTGTGATGGTTGTGTCTGATTGTGTCTGATTGTGTCTGATGGTTGTGTCTGATTGTGTCTGATGGTGTCTGATGGTTGTGTCTGATTGTGTCTGATTGTGTCTGATGGTTGTGTCTGATTGTGTCTGATGGTGTCTGATGGTTGTGTCTGATGGTTGTGTCTGATTGTGTCTGATGGTTGTGTCTGGTTGTGTCTGATTGTGTCTGATTGTGTCTGATGGTTGTGTCTGATTGTGTCTGATTGTGTCTGATGGTTGTGTCTGATTGTGTCTGATGGTTGTGTCTGATTGTGTCTGATGGTTGTGTCTGATTGTGTCTGATTGTGTCTGATGGTTGTGTCTGATTGTGTCTGATTGTGTCTGATGGTTGTGTCCCTGTAGCTCCACTCTGACCTGGATAGAGGTGACGGTCGTGTGCGTTACGTCCTGAATGGCGAAGGAGCCGCGTCCATCTTCACCATCGATGAGAACACAGGAGACATTCACGCCACCAAGAGGCTGGACCGGGAGCTACAGGCGTACTACACCCTGAGGGCGCAGGCTCGAGACCAACGCACCGACCTGCCTCTGGAACCAGAGTCCCAGTTCATCGTCAAAGTCCAGGACATCAACGACAACGAGCCCCGGTTCCTGGACGGCCCGTACACGGCCCGGGTGGCTGAGCGCTCTCCTGTGGGTGAGTCCCAACACAGCGGTCTGAGACCCGGGTCCAGGACTCCGGCTGAGACCGGATCCATGATCTGACACTGAACACTGATCTGTGGGTGGACGTCTGTAATTTATTTATAACTATATATAGATATAAATATATAAATAAACTCTCTTCATGGAGGAAAACAGACAGGAAGTCGGTCCGGACACATTTAAATGTTCAGAAGAGTTGAAAATAAAACAACGAGTGCACAAATACATCAGACAGGCTTTTATTGTGAAGGGTTGACTTCCTCTTTATGAAGTGAAGTAAGTGTGTGTGAGCGGGTTTGTGGCGGTGGACGATCGCAGCAGCTGAGGAAGCCTGTGTCTGACACGTGTGACTGCTCCTCTGCAGGGACGTCGGTGGTGACGGTGGTCGCCACAGACGCTGATGATCCAACCTACGGGAACTCTGCCAGGCTGGTTTACAGCATCCTGCAGGGGCAGCCCTACTTCTCTGTGGAGCCCCAGACAGGTGAGCACACACCTGAACACACCTGAACACACCTGAACACACACCTGAACACACACCTGAGACACACACCTGAACACACCTGAGACACACCTGAGACACACCTGAACACACCTGAGACACACACCTGAACACATCTGAACAAACTCACCTGTCTCACCTGAGTCTCACCTGTCTCACCTGAGTCCCACCTGAGTCTCACCTGTCCCACCTGTCCCACCTGAGTCTCACCTGTCCCACCTGTCTCACCTGAGTCTCACCTGAGTCCTACCTGTCTCACCTGTCCTGCAGGTGTGGTGCGGACGGCTCTACCGGACATGGACCGGGAGCTGCGTGACCGTTACCTGCTGGTGGTCCAGGCCAAAGACATGATGGGTCAGCTGGGCGGTCTGTCAGGAACCACGTCTGTGACGGTGCTGCTGACCGACGTCAACGACAACCCGCCTCGCTTCCCCCGCAGTGAGTCTGAGCGCTCACCTGTAGACGTGACGTCATCACCCCCGTCCCCGCAGACCCCCGTCCCCGCAGACCCCCGTCCCTGCAGACCCTGAACCCTGTCTCCTGTCCCCACAGAGAGCTACCAGTTCAGGGTTCCAGAGTCCGCCCTGGTGCCGGCCGTGGTCGCTAAGATCAAAGCTGTGGATCTGGACGTGGGTCCGAACGCTGAGATGGACTACAGGATCCTGGACGGAGACGGACTGGGAACCTTCAGGGTCACCGCTGATCCAAACACCCAGGAAGGACTGGTCACGCTGCAGAAGGTACGAGCTCAGACCCCGGACATGTTCTGATCCGGGGTCGGTCGGTTTTTACCCCGGCAGACGTGGAATTGGTCCCAGGCTCTTTGGTGAACTGGTCCCAGGCTCTTTGGTGAACTGGTCCCACGGTCTTTGGTGAACTGGTCCCACGCTCTTTGGTGAACTGGTCCCAGACTCTTTGGTGAACTGGTCCCAGGCTCTGTGGTGAACTGGTCCCAGGCTCTTTGGTGAACTGGTCCCAGGCTCTTTGGTGAACTGGTCCCACGGTCTTTGGTGAACTGGTCCCAGACTCTTTGGTGAACTGGTACCAGGCTCTTTGGTGAACTGGTCCCAGGCTCTGTGGTGAACTGGTCCCAGGCTCTTTGGTGAACTGGTCCCAGACTCTTTGGTGAACTGGTCCCAGGCTCTTTGGTGAACTGGTCCCAGGCTCTTTGGTAAACTGGTCCCAGGCTCTTTGGTAAACTGGTCCCAGGCTCTTTGGTAAACTGGTCCCAGGCTCTTTGGTAAACTGGTCCCAGGCTCTTTGGTAAACTGGTCCCACGGTCTTTGGTAAACTGGTCCCACGCTCTTTGGTGAACTGGTCCCAGGCTTTTTGGTGAACTGGTCCCAGGCTCTTTGGTGAACTGGTCCCAGGCTCTTTGGTGAACTGGTCCCAGGCTCTTTGGTAAACTGGTCCCCGGCTCTTTGGTAAACTGGTCCCACGCTCTTTGGTGAACTGGTCCCAGACTCTTTGGTGAACTGGTCCCATGGTCTTTGGTGAACTGGTCCCACGGTCTTTGGTGAACTGGTCCCAGGCTCTTTGGTAAACTGGTCCCAGGCTCTTTGGTGAACTGGTCCCAGGCTCTTTGGTGAACTGGTCCCAGGCTCTTTGGTAAACTGGTCCCAGGCTCTTTGGTAAACTGGTCCCAGGCTCTTTGGTGAACTGGTCCCAGGCTCTTTGGTGAACTGGTCCCAGGCTCTTTGGTAAACTGGTCCCAGGCTCTTTGGTGAACTGGTCCCAGGCTCTTTGGTGAACTGGTCCCAGACTCTTTGGTGAACTGGTCCCAGGCTCTTTGGTGAACTGGTCCCAGGCTCTTTGGTGAACTGGTCCCAGGCTCTTTGGTGAACTGGTCCCAGGCTCTGTGGTGAACTGGTCCCAGGCTCTTTGGTAAACTGGTCCCAGGCTCTTTGGTGAACTGGTCCCAGGCTCTTTGGTGAACTGGTCCCAGGCTCTTTGGTGAACTGGTCCCAGACTCTTTGGTGAACTGGTCCCAGGCTCTTTGGTAAACTGGTCCCAGGCTCTTTGGTAAACTGGTCCCAGGCTCTTTGGTAAACTGGTCCCACGCTCTTTGGTGAACTGGTCCCAGGCTTTTTGGTGAACTGGTCCCAGGCTCTTTGGTGAACTGGTCCCAGGCTCTTTGGTGAACTGGTCCCAGGCTCTTTGGTAAACTGGTCCCCGGCTCTTTGGTAAACTGGTCCCACGCTCTTTGGTGAACTGGTCCCAGACTCTTTGGTGAACTGGTCCCATGGTCTTTGGTGAACTGGTCCCACGGTCTTTGGTGAACTGGTCCCAGGCTCTTTGGTAAACTGGTCCCAGGCTCTTTGGTGAACTGGTCCCAGGCTCTTTGGTGAACTGGTCCCAGGCTCTTTGGTAAACTGGTCCCAGGCTCTTTGGTAAACTGGTCCCAGGCTCTTTGGTGAACTGGTCCCAGGCTCTTTGGTGAACTGGTCCCAGGCTCTTTGGTAAACTGGTCCCAGGCTCTTTGGTGAACTGGTCCCAGGCTCTTTGGTGAACTGGTCCCAGACTCTTTGGTGAACTGGTCCCAGGCTCTTTGGTGAACTGGTCCCAGGCTCTTTGGTGAACTGGTCCCAGGCTCTTTGGTGAACTGGTCCCAGGCTCTGTGGTGAACTGGTCCCAGGCTCTTTGGTAAACTGGTCCCAGGCTCTTTGGTGAACTGGTCCCAGGCTCTTTGGTGAACTGGTCCCAGGCTCTTTGGTGAACTGGTCCCAGACTCTTTGGTGAACTGGTCCCAGGCTCTTTGGTAAACTGGTCCCAGGCTCTTTGGTAAACTGGTCCCAGACTCTTTGGTGAACTGGTCCCAGGCTCTTTGGTAAACTGGTCCCAGGCTCTTTGGTGAACTGGTCCCAGGCTCTTTGGTGAACTGGTCCCAGGCTCTTTGGTAAACTGGTCCCAGACTCTTTGGTGAACTGGTCCAAGGCTCTTTGGTGAACTGGTCCCAGGCTCTTTGGTGAACTGGTCCCAGGCTCTTTGGTGAACTGGTCCCACGCTCTGCATCCGTCTGTCGCTGTGTCCCAGTGTGATGGTTGCGTCCGTCTGTCCCCGTGTGATGGTTGCGTCCGTCTGTCCCAGTGTGATGGTTGCATCCGTCTGTCCCCGTGTGATGGTTGCGTCCGTCTGTCCCAGTGTGATGGTTGCGTCCGTCTGTCCCCGTGGTATGGTTGCGTCCGTCTGTCTCTGTGTCCCAGTGTGATGGTTGCGTCCGTCTGTCCCCGTGTGATGGTTGCATCCGTCCGTCGTTGTATTAAATGTCTCCGTCAGTGAAACATGTCCGGTCCTTTGTCCTCGGGGGTGAAGAACCCTGAGACATGTTTTTAGGATGAGTCATGATGTCAGATCCTGAACTTAGGCCCCGCCCCTCTTCACCTGCAGACTCTGGATTTCGAGACCAAGTCCAGTTTCTCGCTGCGCGTCGAGGCGTCCAACCGTTACGTGGACGCCCGTTTCCTGTCCGTGAGTCCGTTCAGCGACGTGGTGGCGGTCCGTCTGCTGGTGGACGACGTGGACGAGCCTCCGGTCTTCTCCGCGGCGCTAAGTCGGATGGCGATCTCCGAAGCGGCAGCGGTGGGAACTGATATGGGGTCAGTCTCGGCTCACGACCCCGACGCCACGAACAGCCCCGTCAGGTACGAGACATCAACGCCGTGACGGTCATCAGCAGCGTGTGACATCATTACCCGTGTGTCTGCAGGTACTCCATCGACAGGAAGTCCGACCCAGAGCGCCACTTCACCATCGACAGCCGATCAGGTCTGATCTCAACCGCCAGACCTCTGGACCGGGAGCATGCCGCCCTGCACAACATCACCGTCCTCGCCACGGAGAAGCGTAAGTTCTGTGTCCCTGTGGACCCTGAACCCTGAACCCTGAACCCTGAACTCTGTAGACCAGAACCCTGAACCCTGAACCCTGAACCCTGAACCCTGAACCCTGTGGACACCCTGAACCCTGAACCCTGAACCCTGAACCCTGAACCCTGTAGACACCAGGAACACTAATGACACACTGTGTGTGTGTGTGTGTGTGTGTGTGTGTGTGTGTGTGTGTGTGTCTCAGTGGACTGGGCTCAGGTGGGTAAAGCTGTGGTTCTGGTCTCTGTAACGGACGTTAACGATAACGCTCCAGGCTTCGCCCTCGAGTACGAAGCGTTCGTGTGTGAGGACAGCGACCCGGGACAGGTACACATATAAAAGACAGGGTCTGGACCAGAACCTGGACCAGAGCCTGGACCAGAGCCTGGACCAGAGTCTGGACCAGAGTCTGGACCAGAGCCTGGACCAGAGCCTGGACCAGAGTCTGGACCAGAGTCTGGACCAGAGCCTGGACCAGAGCCTGGACCAGAGCCTGGACCAGAGCCTTCACCAGAGTCTGGACCAGAGCCGGGACCAGAGCCTTCACCAGAGTCTGGACCAGAGCCTGGACCAGAGCCAGGACCAGAGCCAGGACCAGAGCCTGGACCAGAGCCTGGACCAGAGCCTGGACCAGAGCCTTCACCAGAGTCTGGACCAGAGTCTGGACCAGAGCCTGGACCAGAACCTGGACCAGAGCCTGGACCAGAGTCTGGACCAGAGCCTGGACCAGAGCCTGGACCAGAGTCTGGACCAGAGTCTGGACCAGAGCCGGGACCAGAGTCTGGACCAGAGCCTGGACCAGAGTCTGGACCAGAGCCTGGACCAGAACCTGGACCAGAGCCTGGACCAGAGTCTGGACCAGAGTCTGGACCAGAGTCTGGACCAGAGTCTGGACCAGAGCCTGGACCAGAGCCTGTGTTGTCTTCTGGCCGTCTCCTCCTGACAGTTTTCTGCACCGTTGGTTGTTGAAGTAATGTTGGTGAGAGAGATCTGTCCTCTGTCCTCTGTCCTCTCTCCTCTGTCCTCTGTCCTCTCTCCTCTGTCCTCTCTCCTCTGTCCTCTGTCCTCTCTCCTCTGTCCTCTGTCCTCTCTCCTCTGTCCTCTCTCTTCTGTCCTCTCTCCTCTGTCCTCTGTCCTCTGTCCTCTGTCCTCTGTCCTCTCTCCTCTGTCCTCTGTCCTCTCTCCTCTCTCCTCTGTCCTCTCTCCTCTGTCCTCTGTCCTCTGTCCTCTGTCCTCTGTCCTCTCTCCTCTGTCCTCTCTCCTCTGTCCTCTCTCCTCTGTCCTCTCTCCTCTCTCCTCTGTCCTCTCTCTTCTGTCCTCTCTCCTCTCTCCTCTGTCCCCCGTCCTCTGTCCTCTCAGACCGTTGAGACTCTGAGCGCCGTGGACCCGGACGAACCAGAGGACGGACATCACTTCCTGTTCTCTCTGAGCGCCGAGGCTGCTGGGAACACGAACTTCACCCTGAGAGACAACAAAGGTGCGTCCTCAAAGACAGGACGGGGGGGGGGGACGGGGTCCTGGTTAGAAAGAGACAAAGAGTCAGCGTCTCGTCCGTCCTTCTGTCCTCAGACAACACGGCGTCCGTCCTGACTCAGCGTGGCGTCCTGCAGCGGGACCAGCTGGTCCACGTCCTGCCCGTGGTGATTTCAGACGGAGGCCGTCCGTCTCTCAGCAGCACCAACACGCTGTCCATCACCGTCTGTGTCTGCGACGCCAAGGGACACCGCCGCTCCTGCAGCCGGGGGGCGCCACTGGGGGTCCGCCTCAGGACCAGCACCGCCGCCGTGGTCCTCGCCGCCATCCTCACACTGCTGGGTGAGATCTGAGACAGGATGTTACTGTGGACCAGGAGAGACTTAGAGACCAGGAGAGACCAGGAGAGACCAGGAGAGACCAGGAGAGACCAGGAGAGACCAGGAGAGACCAGGAGAGACCGGGAGAGAGTTAGAGACCAGGAGAGACCAGGAGAGAGTTAGAGACCAGGAGAGACCAGGAGAGACCAGGAGAGACCAGGAGAGAGTTAGAGACCAGGAGAGACCAGGAGAGACCAGGAGAGACCAGGAGAGAGTTAGAGACCAGGGACCCTGAGGGACCCCAGGACTGAACCCTGAGGGACCCCAGTAGTAAGATGCAGGGTACTACTTCCTGTTTGACTGACCCGGTCCTGTCTCCTCAGGTGTCGTCATAGTAACGGTTGCTGTGAGGCGCAGGAGGAGGACGCCCCTGACGACGGACGACGAGCGAGACATCCGTGAGAACATTGTTCGTTACGATGACGAAGGCGGAGGCGAGGAGGACACCGCGGCCTTCGACATGTTCGCTCTGAGACACCTGAACAGAAAAGACCCCGACGTCCTCCCGCCGGCGCCGCGACTCTTCGCCAAAACGTCAGAGGACAGGACGGAGAAAACCAGACTGTTCCAGGAGTTCATCAGGGACCGACTGCAGGACGCAGACCTGGACCTGACGGCGCCCCCCTACGACTCTCTGCAGACCTACGCCTTCGAGGGCAGCGGGTCGGCCTTCGGGTCCCTCAGCTCGTTAAGCTCGTTAAGCTCGTTGGAGTCCGAGCAGACCTTCGACTTCCTGAGAGAGTGGGGGCCAAGGTTCAGGAAGCTCGCAGACCTCTACGGGCGCCACGAGGGCGGCGGGGTCGCCTCGTAACCACAGACCGTGTAAAAACAGACGCAGCGTCTCCGTCAGGTCAGATCCCTCTTCATCCTGTTTCCCTCTCAGGTGTTTTCCTCCTCTGGTCTTCGCTCACCCTGAGACCTGAGGCGGGTCTGGGGATCAGGTCTCAGGTCTCAGGGCGTTCTGTAAAAACCTTCTGATAAAGAACAAGAACGTTACGTCTTTAGATCGTCTGCAGTCGAGACGCCACAGCAGCAGCTCTGAGCGTTGCTCAGGGGCAGAGGCAGGAGTGTACCCTCTACCCAGCATGCACTTCTGCGTCCGTCAGGAGATCAGGGGCCGTGTGTCCTGGGGTTCCTCAGGGACGCGTCCTCGATCCACTGAGACTCTCAGAGAGCGCGAGGTTACGCCGACGACACGACGCTCTGTATCGTTCATGTCGTTGCTATGGTGATTACGCTGGACTCTTTTCCTGTCGTTGCTACGGTGATTAGCATCGTTTCCTGTCGTTGCTACGGTGATAAGCATGGTTTCCTGTGGTTGCTATGGTGATTACCCTCGGGGCTCTGCTGCTCGACTCTCTGTCTCTGTGCTGAAGTGATTTCTCTGTTTATTCCTGTTATTGTTGTTTGTTTGTTTATTTGTTTGTTTATTTATGTGTTTGATGATAAACGTGAATAAAAACGGATGTTGGAGTTTTTCTTCTTCTTTGGAAATCTGACGAGCGACACGCTTCATTTTATACATTTATACATTTATATAAACATACGTATGTTTATAAACATATATATACATATATATATGTTTATCATTATTGTAAGGAAAGTTATTAAAATAATAATAATAATAATAATAATAATAATAATAGTTTGGTCCTCCCGCCGTTGGGGGCGGTGATGCACTGACATCAGCAGAAGAAGAAGAAGAAGAAGAAGCAGAAGAAGAAGGGAACCGGAAGTCTTTGGCAGAGTTTCCGGTGCGCTGATGCTGACGGACCGTAAACAGATTTACTTTAAACAATAATAAAAATTAATATTTGTATTAAACACAGAAAGAGTTTCATGTCCGTGTGACGGACGCGGACCCGAGTCTTCAGCGCCTTCATCGGGACTCGATCCGTGATGCGGGGCGGTGCGGGTCTGTGCGGGTCCGGGTCCGGACCCCGGTCCCTGCTGCTCGGCCTGGTCCTGCTGGTCTCCGCGGTCCCCCCTCTCTCAGCCTGGGACGCGGATCTGGAGCTGCTGGACCTGGTGGAGGAGATCCCGCAGAACTTCTACCAGTTCCTGTCCCTGGAGCAGGTGCTAACGGCTAATGCTAACTGTCGCCATGGTTACCGCGCTAATGCTAATGCTAATGCAGAGTGCCACGCACACACTGAGTCCAGGTCCCTGAACACAACACAGACTGAGTCCGGGTCCCTGAACACAACACAGACTGAGTCCAGGTCCCTGAACACATCACAGGCTGAGTCCAGGTCCCTGAACACAACACAGACTGAGTCCAGGTCCCTGAACACAGCACAGACTGAGTCCAGGTCCCTGAACACAGCACAGACTGAGTCCAGGTCCCTGACCACAACACAGACTGAGTCCAGGTCCCTGAACACAACACAGACTGAGTCCAGGTCCCTGAACACAGCACAGACAGAGTACGGGTCCCTGACCACAACACAGACTGAGTCCAGGTCCCTGAACACAACACAGACTGAGTCCAGGTCCCTGACCACAGCACAGACTGAGTACGGGTCCCTGACCACAACACAGACTGAGTCCAGGTCCCTGAACACAACACAGACTGAGTCCAGGTCCCTGACCACAACACAGACTGAGTCCAGGTCCCTGAACACAACACAGACTGAGTCCAGGTCCCTGAACACAGCACAGACTGAGTACGGGTCCCTGACCACAACACAGACCGAGTCCCGGTCCCTGAACACAACACAGACTGAGTCCAGGTCCCTGACCACAACACAGACTGAGTCCAGGTCCCTGAACACAACACAGACTGAGCCCAGGTCCATGAACGCCTGTCTCGCTCTCACCTGTCTGTCTCCTCTCTGCCTCTCACCTGTCTGTCTCTCACCTGTCTGTCTCCTCTCTGTCTCTCACCTGTCTCTCTCTCACCTGTCTGTCTCTCACCTGTCTCTCTCTCTCACCTGTCTCTCTCTCTCACCTGTCTCTCTCTCACCTGTCTCTCTCTCTCACCTGTCTCTCTCTCTCACCTGTCTCTCTCTCACCTGTCTCTGTCTCTCACCTCTCTCTCTCTCTCACCTGTCTCTCTCTCACCTGTCTGTCTCTCTCACCTGTCTCTCTCTCACCTGTCTCTCTCTCACCTCTCTCTCTCTCTCACCTGTCTCTCTCTCACCTGTCTGCCTCTCACCTGTCTGTCTCTCACCTGTCTGTCTCTCTCACCTGTCTCTCTCTCTCTCACCTGTCTCTCTCTCACCTGTCTCTGTCTCTCACCTGTCTCTCTCTCACCTGTCTGTCTCTCTCACCTGTCTGTCTCTCACCTGTCTGTCTCTCACCTGTCTGTCTCTCAGGACGCGGCCCCAGCAGAGGTAAAGAAGGCGTATCGACGGCTGTCTCTCACTCTGCATCCAGACAAGAACAAAGACGAAAACGCTGAGACTCAGTTCAGACAGGTGAGAAACACGTCTGTCCCTGGTTCTGTCCCTGGTTCTGTCCATGGTTCTGTCCCTGGTTCTGTCCCTGGTTCAGTCCACGGTTCTGTCCCTGGTTCTGTCTCTGGTTCAGTCCACGGTTCTGTCCAGGGTTCAGTCCACGGTTCTGTCCCTGGTTCTGTCCCTGGTTCTGTCCACAGAGGTTCATTCACTCTGTCCTTTTGTTTTCAGCTCGTGGCCATTTATGAAGTCCTGAAGGACGAGGAGAGACGACGCAAGTGAGTCTCATCGGAAGACCTCTGTAGCTAGTCCCAGACCTCTGCAGGTAGTCCCAGACCTCTGCAGGTAGTCCCAGACCTCTGTAGCTAGTCCCAGTTCCTCTGCAGGTAGTCCCAGTTCCTCTGCAGGTAGTCCCAGACCTCTGTAGCTAGTCCCAGACCTCTGCAGGTAGTCCCAGACCTCTGCAGGTAGTCCCAGACCTCTGTAGCTACTCCCAGTTCCTCTGCAGGTAGTCCCAGTTCCTCTGCAGGTAGTCCCAGTTCCTCTGCAGGTAGTCCCAGTTCCTCTGCAGGTAGTCCCAGACCTCTGCAGGCAGTCCCAGTTCCTCTGCAGGTAGTCCCAGACCTCTGCAGGTAGTCCCAGACCTCTGAAGGTAGTCCCAGTTCCTCTGCAGGTAGTCCCAGACCTCTGAAGGTAGTCCCAGACCTCTGAAGGTAGTCCCAGACCTCTGCAGGTAGCCCCAGTTCCTCTGAAGGTAGTCCCAGACCTCAGCAGGTAGTCCCAGTTCCTCTGCAGGTAGTCCCAGACCTCTGCAGGTAGTCCCAGACCTCTGAAGGTAGTCCCAGTTCCTCTGCAGGTAGTCCCAGACCTCTGAAGGTAGTCCCAGACCTCTGAAGGTAGTCCCAGACCTCTGCAGGTAGCCCCAGTTCCTCTGAAGGTAGTCCCAGACCTCAGCAGGTAGTCCCAGTTCCTCTGCAGGTAGTCCCAGACCTCTGCAGGTAGTCCCAGACCTCTGCAGGTAGTCCCAGTTCCTCTGAAGGTAGTCCCAGACCTCTGCAGGTAGTCCCAGACCTCTGAGAACCCTGTCCCAGACCCGGGACCCTGTGGTGTAACTAAATATCATTTGCGTGTGCAGGTACGATGACATCCTGGTGAACGGGCTTCCTGATTGGCGGCAGCCGGTCTTCTACTACAGACGAGTGAGGAAGATGAGTAACGCTGAGCTGGCCTTCCTCCTCTTCCTCATCCTCACTGTGGGACACTACGCCGTCATCTGGTCCATTTACCTGGAGAAACAACTGGTGAGAACCAATCAGAACACAGCAGGCACTCACGCACCCAATCAGAGCCCTCCTGGTCCCGAGTCCTGACGGTGAACCCTTCCTGTCTCCAGGACGAGCTGCTGAGCAAAAAGAAGAAGGAGAAGAAGAAGAAGCTGAGCCGACCTGCAGAGGACCCCCGGTGTCCGGGTCAGGACCGAGTCCACGACCGGCCTCACTGGCAGGACATCCTCCCCCTGAAGCTCAGCATCTGGCTTTACCTGTCCGTCAAGAACCTGCCCCAGACTGTCCAGGTGAGCCACCTGTCCCTCTGTTTACCTGTCCGTCTGTTTACCTGTCCCTCTGTTTACCTGTCCGTCTGTTTACCTGTCCGTCTGTTTACCTGTCCGTGTGTTTACCTGTCCCTCTGTTTACCTGTCCGTCTGTTTACTTGTCCGTCTGTTTACCTGTCCCTCTGTTTACCTGTCCCTCTGTTTACCTGTCCGTCTGTTTACCTGTCCCTCTGTTTACCTGTCCCTCTGTTTACCTGTCTGTCTGTTTACCTGTCTGTCTGTTTACCTGTCCGTCTGTATACCTGTCCCTCTGTTTACCTGTCCGTCTGTTTACCTGTCCCTCTGTTTACCTGTCCCTCTGTTTACCTGTCTGTCTGTTTACCTGTCCGTCTGTTTACCTGTCCCTCTGTTTACCTGTCCCTCTGTTTACCTGTCCGTCTGTTTACCTGTCCGTCTGTTTACCTGTCCGTCTGTTTACCTGTCCGCCTGTTTACCTGTCCGTCTGTTTACCTGTCCCTCTGTTTACCTGTTCGTCTGTTTACCTGTCTGTCTGTTTACCTGTCCGTCTGTTTACCTGTCCGTCTGTTTACCTGTCTGTCTGTTTACCTGTCCCTCTGTTTACCTGTCCCTCTGTTTACCTGTCCCTCTGTTTACCTGTCCCTCTGTTTATCTGTCCCTCTGTTTACCTGTCCGTCTGTTTACCTGTCCCTCTGTTTACCTGTCCGTCTGTTTACTTGTCCGTCTGTTTACCTGTCCCTCTGTTTACCTGTCCGTCTGTTTACTTGTCCGTCTGTTTACCTGTCCGTCTGTTTACTTGTCCGTCTGTTTACCTGTCCGTCTGTTTACTTGTCCGTCTGTTTACCTGTCCCTCTGTTTACCTGTCCGTCTGTTTACCTGTCCCTCTGTTTATCTGTCCCTCTGTTTACCTGTCCGTCTGTTTACTTGTCCGTCTGTTTACCTGTCCGTCTGTTTACCTGTCCGTCTGTTTACCTGTCCGTCTGTTTACCTGTCCGCCTGTTTACCTGTCCGTGTGTTTACCTGTCCCTCGTTTACCTGTCCGTCTGTATACCTGTCCCTCTGTTTACCTGTCCGTCTGTTTACCTGTCCCTCTGTTTACCTGTCCGTCTGTTTACCTGTCCCTCTGTTTACTTGTCCGTCTGTTTACCTGTCCCTCGTTTACCTGTCCCTCTGTATTTGTCTGTGTGTTTACCTGTCCGTCTGTTTACCTGTCCGTCTGTTTACCTGTCCGTGTGTTTACCTGTCCCTCTGTATTTGTCTGTGTGTTTACCTGTCCGTGTGTTTACCTGTATGTCTGTTTACCTGTCCCTCTGTTTACCTGTCCGTCTGTTTACCTGTCCGTCTGTTTACCTGTCCCTCTGTTTACCTGTCCGTCTGTTTACCTGTCCCTCTGTTTACCTGTCCGTGTGTTTACCTGTCCGTGTGTTTACCTGTCCGTCTGTTTACCTGTCTGTCTGTTTACCTGTCCCTCTGTTTACCTGTCCGTGTCTTTACCTGTCTGTCTGTTTACCTGTCCGTCTGTTTACCTGTCCCTCTGTTTACCTGTCCGTCTGTTTACCTGTCCCTCTGTTTACCTGTCCCTCTGTTTACCTGTCCCTCTGTTTACCTGTCCGTCAAGAACCTGCCCCAGACTGTCCTGGCCTCTTTTCTCTGGTCCCTGGTCTCCTAGCGTCCCTGGTCTCTGACTGCCCCCTGGTCTCCTAGCGTCCCTGGTCTCTGTGTTCTCTGTCCCCTGGTCTCTGACTGTCCCTGGTCTCTGACTGTCCCCTGGTCCCCTAGCGTCCCTGGTCTCTGACTGTCCCCTGGTCCCCTAGCGTCCCTGGTCTCTGACTGCCCCCTGGTCCCCTAGCGTCCCTGGTCTCTGACTGTCCCTGGTCTCTGACTGCCCCCTGGTCCCCTAGCGTCCCTGGTCTCTGACTGTCCCTGGTCTCTGACTGCCCCCTGGTCCGTGTGTTTCAGGAGGTGAAGCAGTACTATGAAGACTACCAGCTCCTGAAACAGCAGCAGAGAGAAGAAGCTGAAGCTCAACAGGAAGTCGTTCCCAGTAAACACTTTTAATTTTCTTTTTAACTTCCTGTCTGTCCTTTAACTTCCTGTCTGTCCTTCTTTAACTTCCTGTCTGTCCTTTAACTTCCTGTCTGTCCTTTAACTTCCTGTCTGTCCTTCTTTAACTTCCTGTCTGACCTCGGTCCTTTTGAACTTCCTGTCTGACGTCTGTCCTTCTTTAACTTCCTGTCTCTCCTTTAACTTCCTGTCTGGCCTTCTTTAACTTCCTGTCTGACCTCGGTCCTTTTGAACTTCCTGTCTGACGTCTGTCCTTCTTTAACTTCCTGTCTCTCCTTTAACTTCCTGTCTGGCCTTCTTTAACTTCCTGTCTGACCTCGGTCCTTTTGAACTTCCTGTCTGACCTCTGTCCTTCTTTAACTTCCTGTCTGACCTCGGTCCTTTTGAACTTCCTGTCTGACGTCTGTCCTTTGACCGTGTCCGTTCAGGAGAGAAGAGGCCGAAGGTGAAGAAACCAAAGGTGGAGTTTCCCGTTTACGAGCTGTCCTCAGAGCCCCTGAACTGCCACAGCTACGACCAGACCACGTCCATCGAGGACATCGAGGACCAGATGGACGACTGGCTGCAGGACGGCAGAGCTGCAAGGAAGAAGGTGGGATTCAGGACGAGCTCTTCCTCTGTCCGTCCTCCTGTGAGACTAAAGACAGGACAGTGATCGTCCCACATGTCTCTGTCCTCAGGCTGAAGTGTGTCTCTGTGTGTCTGTCCTCAGACTGAAGTGTGTCTCTGTCCTCAGGCTGCAGACTGAAGTGTGTCTCTGTCCTCAGGCTGAAGTGTGTCTCTGTGTCTCTGTCCTCAGACTGAAGTGTGTCTCTGTGTCTCTGTCCTCAGACTGAAGTGTGTGTCTGTCCTCAGGCTGAAGTGTGTCTCCGTGTCTCTGTCCTCAGGCTGAAGTGTGTCTCTGTCCTCAGACTGAAGTGTGTCTCTGTGTCTCTGTCCTCAGGCTGAAGTGTGTCTCTGTGTCTCTGTCCTCAGACTGAAGTGTGTCTCTGTGTCTCTGTCCTCAGACTGAAGTGTGTCTCTGTGTCTCTGTCCTCAGACTGAAGTGTGTCTCTGTGTCTCTGTCCTCAGGCTGAAGTGTGTCTCTGTGTCTCTGTCCTCAGACTGCAGGCTGAAGTGTGTCTCTGTCCTCAGACTGAAGTGTGTCTCTGTGTCTCTGTCCTCAGGCTGAAGTGTGTCTCTGTGTCTCTGTCCTCAGACTGAAGTGTGTCTCTGTGTGTCTGTCCTCAGGCTGAAGTGTGTCTCTGTGTGTCTGTCCTCAGGCTGAAGTGTGTCTCTGTGTCTCTGTCCTCAGACTGAAGTGTGTCTCTGTGTCTCTGTCCTCAGACTGAAGTGTGTCTCTGTGTCTCTGTCCTCAGACTGAAGTGTGTCTCTGTGTCTCTGTCCTCAGACTGAAGTGTGTCTCTGTCCTCAGACTGAAGTGTGTCTCTGTGTCTCTGTCCTCAGACTGAAGTGTGTCTCTGTGTGTCTGTCCTCAGACTGAAGTGTGTCTCTGTGTCTCTGTCCTCAGACTGAAGTGTGTCTCTGTGTGTCTGTCCTCAGACTGAAGTGTGTCTCTGTGTCTCTGTCCTCAGACTGAAGTGTGTCTCTGTGTCTCTGTCCTCAGACTGAAGTGTGTCTCTGTGTCTCTGTCCTCAGACTGAAGTGTGTCTCTGTCCTCAGACTGAAGTGTGTCTCTGTGTCTCTGTCCTCAGACTGAAGTGTGTCTCTGTGTCTCTGTCCTCAGACTGAAGTGTGTCTCTGTGTCTCTGTCCTCAGACTGAAGTGTGTCTCTGTGTCTCTGTCCTCAGACTGAAGTGTGTCTCTGTCCTCAGACTGAAGTGTGTCTCTGTGTGTCTGTCCTCAGACTGAAGTGTGTCTCTGTCCTCAGGCTGAAGTGTGTCTCTGTGTCTCTGTCCTCAGGCTGAAGTGTGTCTCTGTGTCTCTGTCCTCAGACTGAAGTGTGTCTCTGTCCTCAGACTGAAGTGTGTCTCTGTGTGTCTGTCCTCAGACTGAAGTGTGTCTCTGTGTCTCTGTCCTCAGACTGAAGTGTGTCTCTGTCCTCAGACTGAAGTGTGTCTCTGTCCTCAGGCTGAAGTGTGTCTCTGTGTCTCTGTCCTCAGACTGAAGTGTGTCTCTGTGTCTCTGTCCTCAGGCTGAAGTGTGTCTGTCCTCAGGCTGAAGTGTGTCTCTGTGTCTCTGTCCTCAGGCTGAAGTGTGTCTGTCCTCAGACTGAAGTGTGTCTCTGTCCTCAGGCTGAAGTGTGTCTCTGTGTCTCTGTCCTCAGACTGAAGTGTGTCTCTGTGTCTCTGTCCTCAGACTGAAGTGTGTCTCTGTGTCTCTGTCCTCAGGCTGAAGTGTGTCTGTCCTCAGGCTGCAGACTGAAGTGTGTCTCTGTCCTCAGACTGAAGTGTGTCTCTGTGTCTCTGTCCTCAGACTGAAGTGTGTCTCTGTGTGTCTGTCCTCAGGCTGCAGACTGGACGCAGGACGAGCAGAGCCTCCTCAGCAGGTTGATGGTTAAATTCCCTGGAGGAACTCCGGGTCGCTGGGACAAGATCGCTCATGAAGTGGGACGGTCGGTGACGGATGTAAGACACAACCGTCCCCTAAGAGCCGCCTGTTCTGACCTCTGTCCTGGTTCATGTCCTCTGTCCTAGTTCATGTCCTCTGTCCTAGTTCATGTCCTCTGTCCTGGTTCATGTCCTCTGCCCTGGTTCCTGTCCTCTGTCCTGGTTCCTGTCCTCTGTCCTGGTTCATGTCCTCTGTCCTGGTTCATGTCCTCTGTCCTGGTTCATGTCCTCTGTCCTGGTTCATGTCCTCTGTCCTGGTTCATGACCTCTGTCCTCTGTCCTGGTTCATGTCCTCTGTCCTGGTTCCTGTCCTCTGTCCTGGTTCCTGTCCTCTGTCCTAGTTCATGTCCTCTGTCCTAGTTCATGTCCTCTGTCTTCTGTCCTAGTTCATGTCCTCTGTCCTAGTTCATGTCCTCTGTCCTAGTTCATGTCCTCTGTCCTGGTTCCTGTCCTCTGTCCTGGTTCATGTCCTCTGTCCTGGTTCATGTCCTCTGTCCTGGTTCATGTCCTCTGTCCTGGTTCCTGACCTCTGTCCCGGTTCCTGACCTCTGTCCTGGTTCATGTCCTCTGTCCTGGTTCCTGTCCTCTGTCCTGGTTCCTGTCCTCTGTCCTGGTTCATGTCCTCTGTCCTGGTTCATGTCCTCTGTCCTGGTTCCTGACCTCTGTCCTGGTTCATGTCCTCTGTCCTGGTTCATGTCCTCTGTCCTGGTTCCTGTCCTCTGTCGTGGTTCCTGACCTCTGTCCCTCTGTTGTCTCCACAGGTGACGTCTAAGGTCAAACAGGTGAAGGACAGCGTGAGCCCGTCCTCAGGTAAACGTGTCCCCTGTCCTTGTGTCCCTGGTCCTTGTGTCCCCGGCAGGTTCTCCTGTGGTTCTGCCTTCAGGTGACGTTGGTGTTTGTGTTTCAGGTCTGGTGAAGCTGTCGGATCTGAAGGGAGCTCCCCTTCCTGTGAGGTCACTTCCTGTGACGCAGAGAGGGGGCGGAGCCTGTGAGGAGGAGCAGGAGGAGGACGAGGTGGAGGAGGACGCAGGTCCGACGGTCAGGAGGAGGAACAGGAAGTCCACAGGACCAGAAGGGGGAGATGTCAAAGTCAGAGGTCGGCGGCAGAGAGACTTCGATCCAACGGCGGCGGCGGCGGTGGAGGAAGAGGAGGAGGGGGCGGAGCCTCAGGAGGACAAGGACAAGGCGGACCCGAGCGTCTGGACTCAGAACCAACAGAAACTGCTGGAACTCGCTCTCCAACAGTTCCCCAGAGGAACGGCAGAGCGCTGGGACCGCATCGCCAAGGTGGTCCCCGGGAAGACCAAGGTTAGGACTGAACCCGCCCGGGGTACATCTGAAGTGCAGGTCATCTCCATGGCAACCGTTGATTGGGCAGGTGTGACAGCCCCCCCCTCTTTCTCAGGGCGCCCTCCCACTGTGCGTGCGTCCCGTGCCCCGTGCTTTAGGGTCCTTGTCCCCCCCTCCAGGCCCGTTTGTACTCACACTACCTGGGCCTCGGAGAATGCTTCTTGCTGCCTATACGTCATCACGCCGTAACACGTCACACGCATTGATGACGTCATGGCGATGCGTGGCTTTGTTTCCAGATCTTTCCGTAGACCTCGGAGTTTTTGTGCGTCTTGTCGACTGTTTTTGAATCTTTTCATCGACCAAATCTGCAGTAAACACTCCACCTCCGCATCACACCAACGTGAACCTTTCACCGCCATTGTTTGAAATGTCCGCGCATGGTCCCTCCTTCTTTTTTCTACGTCCCAACAGGCGCACAGGAAATGACCTCAGAACCGCCGTAGGCCTCGTGCTCGTACACGTGCGCACGCTCGTGCTCGTGCACGTGCAAACGTGCTTTACTAAAGCCCACCTCTCCCAAACGGGCCGTGGACGGCAAGTGTGCCGCTCCTAGACGTGGTACGGTTGCACTCACACTGGTCAAAGGAACCAGACTTTAGCCGTGACACGTGCTGGGGCACGGCACGGAGGCACAGTGGGAGGGGGCACGGGACGGAGGCACAGTGGGAGGGGTCACGGGACGGGGGCACAGTGGGAGGGGGCACGGGACGGGGGCACAGTGGGAGGGGGCACGGGACGGGGGCACAGTGGGAGGGGGCACGGGACAGAGGCACAGTGGGAGGGGGGCGGTGTTTAATGTTTTGCAAACATTAAACTTTTACATTTCCTGCAGAAATCGTGTGGAAATGCTTTAAAGACAAAATGTATTTTCCAGTTCATATTTCATATCTAATGTGTGTGTGTGTCTGTGTGTGTGTGTGTGTGTGTGTGTGTGTGTGTGTGACGTGACTCTGTGTGTGTGTGTGTGTGTGTGTGTGTGTGTGTGACGTGACTCTGTGTGTGTGTGTGTGTGTGTGTGTTTCAGGAGGAGTGTATGATCCGGTATAAGATGTTGGCCGAGCTCGTCCAGAAGAAGAAACAGGCCAAGAGCTGATGACTCCGCCCTCTGTGACATCATCAGCAGCTGTCACTGTCTGCCTCCTGATTGGACAGAAGTCTGAGTTTGTTTTTAAAAATGTGGCGTTTGAACCCACGTGACCTCTGACCTCTGACCTCACAGCTTCATGTGCCTTAGCTCTGTCCAGCTGTCAATCAACCAATAAAGTATTTATTATCTGTGTGTGTGTGTGTGTGTGTGTGTGTGCGCGCGTGTGTGTGTGTGTGACCCGTCCCCTCATGGTGGTTCAGGTCTGAGTCCCTGTGAACCTGAGGGCTGTGGTCTGGACCCGTCCCCTCATGGTGGTTCAGGTCTGAGTCCCTGTGACCCTGAGGGCTGTGGTCTGGACCCGTCCCCTCATGGTGGTTCAGGTCTGAGTCCCTGTGACCCTGAGGGCTGTGGTCTGGACCCGTCCCCTCATGGTGGTTCAGGTCTGAGTCCCTGTGACCCTGAGGGCTGTGGTCTGGACCCGTCCCCTCATGGTGGTTCAGGTCTGAGTCCCTGTGAACCTGAGGGCTGTGGTCTGGACCCGTCCCCTCATGGTGGTTCAGGTCTGAGTCCCTGTGACCCTGAGGGCTGTGGTCTGGACCCGTCCCCTCATGGTGGTTCAGGTCTGAGTCCCTGTGACCCTGAGGGCTGTGGTCTGGACCCGTCCCCTCATGGTGGTTCAGGTCTGAGTCCCTGTGACCCTGAGGGCTGTGGTCTGGACCCGTCCCCTCATGGTGGTTCAGGTCTGAGTCCCTGTGACCCTGAGGGCTGTGGTCTGGACCCGTCCCCTCATGGTGGTTCAGGTCTGAGTCCCTGTGAACCTGAGGGCTGTGGTCTGGACCCGTCCCCTCATGGTGGTTCAGGTCTGAGTCCCTGTGACCCTGAGGGCTGTGGTCTGGACCCGTCCCCTCATGGTAGTTCAGGTCTGAGTCCCTGTGACCCTGAGGGCTGTGGTCTGGACCCGTCCCCTCATGGTGGTTCAGGTCTGAGTCCCTGTGAACCTGAGGGCTGTGGTCTGGACCCGTCCCCTCATGGTGGTTCAGGTCTGAGTCCCTGTGACCCTGAGGGCTGTGGTCTGGACCCGTCCCCTCATGGTGGTTCAGGTCTGAGTCCCTGTGACCCTGAGGGCTGTGGTCTGGACCCGTCCCCTCATGGTGGTTCAGGTCTGAGTCCCTGTGACCCTGAGGGCTGTGGTCTGGACCCGTCCCCTCATGGTGGTTCAGGTCTGAGTCCCTGTGAACCTGAGGGCTGTGGTCTGGACCCGTCCCCTCATGGTGGTTCAGGTCTGAGTCCCTGTGACCCTGAGGGCTGTGGTCTGGACCCGTCCCCTCATGGTAGTTCAGGTCTGAGTCCCTGTGACCCTGAGGGCTGTGGTCTGGACCCGTCCCCTCATGGTGGTTCAGGTCTGAGTCCCTGTGAACCTGAGGGCTGTGGTCTGGACCCGTCCCCTCATGGTGGTTCAGGTCTGAGTCCCTGTGACCCTGAGGGCTGTGGTCTGGACCCGTCCCCTCATGGTGGTTCAGGTCTGAGTCCCTGTGACCCTGAGGGCTGTGGTCTGGACCCGTCCCCTCATGGTGGTTCAGGTCTGAGTCCCTGTGACCCTGAGGGCTGTGGTCTGGACCCGTCCCCTCATGGTGGTTCAGGTCTGAGTCCCTGTGAACCTGAGGGCTGTGGTCTGGACCCGTCCCCTCATGGTGGTTCAGGTCTGAGTCCCTGTGACCCTGAGGGCTGTGGTCTGGACCCTGGTGCTCCTGGTCCCCCGTGGCAGAGTGGTCTCAGGCGAGGGGCCGGACTAAGAACGCCTCACAAAGACTCTACGGACAAACCAGGAAGAGAAGGAGAGACCCTGCCCCGAGGAAGCCCGGGGCCCCCGTCTGGAGCCAGAACCAGGAGGACCCTCTGGGGTCGGGGCGCTGCTGCACGGGGGGCAGTGAGGATGAGGGGCCTGGAGGGTCCAGACCCGGGCAGCAGAGGCTCTGGGGACGTGGAGCGTCTCCTCTCTGTGGGGGAAGGAGCCGGAGCGGGCAGAGCTGTCAGCTGATCACCATCTGGGGATGAGTGGGTCAGAGGACGGGGAAGGTTCTGGACAGACCGGGTAAACCCAAACCAGTAGTGCGGGTGAACTGGGACCGTCTGGAGGAGGCCCCTGTCCCAGAGACCTTCACCTCACACCTCCGGAGGAGCTTTTCTGGCGTCCCTGTGGAGGTCGGGGGCATCGAACCGGAGCGGGCGATGTTCAAAGCTTCCACTGCTGAAGCTGCAGCGGTGAGCTGTGGCCTCAAGGTCTCAGGGGCCTCAAGGGGCGGGGACCCTGGAGCACCGTGGTGGACCCCGGGGGTCAGGGGTCCCCCTGAAGAAGGAGGCCTTCAGGATCTGGTCTCCCAGAAGACTCCGGAGGTGGTTCTGAGGTCCCCACAGGTCTGAAGGGCTGCAGCCTCTGCTGGGTCAGAGGCAAAGCAGCGGGTGTGGGAGGAGTTCACACAAGTCCTGGAGAAGGACTTTGGGGGGCACCGAGGTGCTTCTGGACCACCATTCAGCACCTCAGGAGGGGGACACGGGGAGCCGTCCAAGCTGTTCACAGTAAGGACGGGACGCTGGTGCCCTCAGCTGATGAGGTCATGGGGTGGTGGAAGGACTCTGAGGAAGTCCTGAATGGCTCTGGGGCTGGAGGGGCCGTCCTGGTCCTGGTCCTGGTCCTGGTCCTGGTCCTGGTCCTGGTCCACATGTCTCTGACACACTGGTGGAAGTCTGGGACAGTGCCGAGGGAGTGGCAGACCGGGGTGGTGGTTCCTGTTCAGAAAGGGGGACCAGAGGGTGTGAGCCAGTTCCAGGGGGATCACACTCCTCAGCCTCCCTGGTGAAGTCGACTCCAAGGTGCTGGAAAGGAGGTTGGTCCTGTAGAACCTCAGACTGAAGAGGAACCAGGTGGATCCAGTCCTGGACCTGGACCAGGACCAGCTCTGCACTCTCCAGGATCCTGGAGGGGGTCTGGGAGTGTGCCCATCCGGTCTACATGTGCTTTGTGGATCTGGAGAAGGCCCATGACCGGGTCCCTGGAGATACTGTGGGAGGTGCTGGGGGAGTCTGGGGGGAGGGGGTCACTTCTGAGGGGGTCCAGTCTCTGTACCCCCAAAGAGAGAGCTGAGTCCGGATCCTGGGCAGTGAGTCGGAGTGGTTCCTGGTGGGGGTCGGCCTCCTCCAGGGGGGCACTCTGTCCCCAATCCTGTTTGTGGTTTTCATGGACAGGATATGGAGGCGTAGTCGTGGTGGGGAGGGGCTGCAGTTGCTCTACCGCACCGTTGTGATGAACAGAGATCTGAGGAAGACAAAGCTCTGGATCTACCCTCAGTCCTGGTTCCTACCCTCACCTGTGGTCCTGAAAGCTGGGTCAGGACCCAAAGAACCAGGTCCAGGTCAGGACCCAAAGAACCAGGTCCAGGTCACGACCCAAAGAACCAGGTCCAGGTCAGGACCCAAAGAACCAGGTCCAGGTCAGGACCCACAGAACCAGGTCCAGGTCACGACCCAAAGAACCAGGTCCAGGTCAGGACCCACAGAACCAGGTCCAGGTCAGGACCCAAAGAACCAGGTCCAGGTCAGGACCCACAGAACCAGGTCCAGGTCAGGACCCAAAGAACCAGGTCCAGGTCAGGACCCAAAGAACCAGGTCCAGGTCAGGACCCACAGAACCAGGTCCAAGCGTGTGAAGTGTGTTTCCTCAGGAGGGGGTCTGGAGTCTCCCTTAGAGAGAGGGGGAGAAGTTCAGCATCCGTGAGGAACTCGGAGTAGAGCCGCTGCTCCTTTGTGTTGAAAGGAGCCAGTTGAGGTGGTTCAGGATCATCTGGTCTGGATGAACCCTGGGCGCCTCCCTAGGGAGGTGTTCCAGGCACGTCCAGCTGGGAGGAGGCCTCGGGGAAGACCCAGGACCAGGTGCAGAGATTAGATTGTCCTGGCTGCTGCCCCTGAGACCTGATCCAGGATCAGAGGCTGGAGCTGCTGCCCCTGAGACCTGATCCAGGATCAGAGGCTGGAGCTGCTGCCCCTGAGACCTGATCCAGGATCAGAGGCTGGAGCTGCCGCCCCTGAGACCTGATCCAGGATCAGAGGCTGGAGCTGCCGCCCCTGAGACCTGATCCAGGATCAGAGGCTGGAGCTGCTGCTCCTGAGACCTGATCCAGGATCAGAGGCTGGGGCTGCTGCCCCTGAGACCTGATCCAGGATCAGAGTCTGAAGATGAGATGAATCTGATTTAACAAAAATAATAATAATAATGATTAAACTATAAACACTTCCTCCACAGGCCGCAGGTGTCAGTGTCGTCACATCCGCCATAAAACTGAAGAGCGAAGAAGAAAAAGATGCTTTTATTCTGAAAACCCGAGCCCGGAAGCCTTCCTGATGGTCCTCCAGCAGCGAAGAAGAAGGAGAAGCAGACTGTCAGTTAGCATTAGCATTAGCCGCAGTTTTCTGATTTCTGGAAACGAAGAAGAAGAAGATTTGAGTTCACAGTGACGTCACTGACGTAAGTCCACGTCACGGTTTTTTCCCGATCGTTTTAAAACGTTAAACCGGAAATAGGACGCAATAACGAGCTAACTGACGTCACAGAGTTAGCATAAGAGCTAACGAGCTGACGTCACTGTAGCAGAAAGTGTGTGTGTGTGTGTGTGTGTGTGTGTGTGTGTGTGTGTGTGTGTGTGTGTGTGTGTGTGTGTGTGTGTGTGTGTGTGTGTGTGTGTGTGTGTGTGTGTGTGTGTGTGTGTGTGTGTGTGTGTGTGTGTGTGTGTGTGTGAGAGGTCTGTGTCTCTGTCCTCAGGTGTGTGTCTCCTCAGGTGTGTGTCTCTGTCCTCAGGTGTGTGTCTCTGTCCTCAGGTGTGTGTCCTCAGGTGTGTGTCCTCAGGTGTGTGTCTCTGTCCTCAGGTGTGTGTCTCTGTCCTCAGGTGTGTGTCTCTGTCCTCAGGTGTGTGTGTCCTCAGGTGTGTGTCTCTGTCCTCAGGTGTGTGTCTCTGTCCTCAGGTGTGTGTGTCCTCAGGTGTGTGTGTCCTCAGGTGTGTGTGTCCTCAGGTGTTTGTCTCTGTCCCCAGGTGTGTGTGTCCTCAGGTGTGTGTGTCCTCAGGTGTGTGTCCTCAGGTGTGTGTCCTCAGGTGTGTGTGTCCTCAGGTGTGTGTCCTCAGGTGTGTCTCTGTCCTCAGGTGTGTGTCCTCAGGTGTTTGTCTCTGTCCTCAGGTGTGTGTCCTCAGGTGTGTCTCTGTCCTCAGGTGTGTGTGTCCTCAGGTGTGTGTCCTCAGGTGTGTCTCTGTCCTCAGGTGTGTGTGTCCTCAGGTGTGTGTCCTCAGGTGTGTCTCTGTCCTCAGGTGTGTGTGTCCTCAGGTGTGTGTCCTCAGGTGTTTGTCTCTGTCCTCAGGTGTGTGTGTCCTCAGGTGTGTGTGTCCTCAGGTGTGTGTCCTCAGGTGTGTGTCTCTGTCCTCAGGTGTCTCTGTCCTCAGGTGTGTGTGTCCTCAGTTGGTGTCTCTGTCCTCAGGTGTGTGTGTCCTCAGGTGTGTGTCCTCAGGTGTGTGTGTCCTCAGGTGTGTGTCCTCAGGTGTGTGTCTCTGTCCCCAGGTGTGATGTGGCGTGATGTCTCTGGCGGCGGCGCTGCAGCAGAGGATCAGCTGTGCTCAGGCGTTGCTGCAGCGGGCGCAGCATCGGTGCCACGGCGTGGAGGGTCAGCAGAAGCTGTGCGGTAAACTGCGAGCGGAGCTGCGCTTCCTGCGGCGCGTGGACGCCGGCGAGCTGCAGGTGAAAGAGTCGCACCTGCGCAGCACCAACCTCACGCACCTGACCGCCATCGTGGAGTCGGCGGAGAGCCTGGAGGGCGTGGTCGCTCTGCTGCACGTCTTCACCTACCGGGACGGCGCCGGCTGCCGGCAGACGCTGGTGGTGGACGTGGTGGCGAACGGCGGACACACGTGGGTGAAGGCGGTGGGGCGGAAGGCGGAGGCGCTGCACAACATCTGGCAGGGGCGGGGCCAGTACGGCGACAAGAGCATCATCACGCAGGCCGAGGACTTCCTGCTCGCCAGCCGCCAGCAGCCCGTGGAGTACCAACCCCCCCGCGTCGTCTTCGCCTTCTACAACGGCGTCTCGTGCCCAATGGCCGACCGCCTCAGGGACATGGGCGTGGCCGTCCGCGGGGACATCGTCGCCGTCAACGCCGTGATGACGGAGGAGGAGGAGGAGGACGAGGACGAGGAGGAGGAGGCGGCTGAAGGTCACGATGAGGAGGACGACGAGGACGAGGACGACGAGGAGGTAGAGTCTGAGGGGACCCGGGTCGACCGCGGCGCCGTGGTGGCCAGTCTGGCGTTCCCGGCTCAGGTGCAGGTGGAGGAGTGCCGGCGCGTGAACCTGGACATCACCACGCTCATCACGTACGTGTCGTCGCTGAGTCACGGCCGCTGTCACTTCACCTTCAAGGAGCCCGTGCTGACGGAGCAGGCGGCGCAGGAGCGCGGCGTGCAGGTGCTGCCGCAGCTCGACGCCTTCATGGCGGGAAAGGAGTTGTTCGCCTGCCGCGCCGCCGTCGCTGACTTCCAGCTGATCCTGGACACGTTGGGCGGGCCGGGCGAGAAGGAGCGCGCTCAGGCGCTGCTCGCCCGCATCCACCTGGTGGACGACCGGCCGTCGGAGCGCACGCTGCGCCTCACGCCCAGCGCCAAGGTCAACCGCCGCTCGCTCATGATCTTTGGCACCGGAGACTCGCTGAGAGCCGTTACCATGACGGCGAACAGCCGGTTCGTCAGGGCGGCGGCCAATCAGGGCGTCCGATACAGCGTGTTCGTCCACCAACCACGAGCTCTGACGGAGGGGAAGGAGTGGAGGGCCACGCCCATCTGACGCACACTTCCTGTTCAGGGGCTGATGGGAGTTGAGTTTGTGAGGTCACTTCCTGCTCTGCTCTCATTGGTCACAGGAGGTCACATGGTAGCACTGTGACATCACACCCACCTGTTTATGCCCTTTCACAATAAAGTTCACTGAGTGAGATCAAAGGTTTGTGTTTGTTTATCCGAGAAACATTTAAACATTTATTTATATTAAATAACAAATTATTATTAATATATAAACTTTATATATTTAATAATAATCTTTATATCAGATTATTCCGATCAGAGACGACCAATCAGAGAGGAGCAGCTGCAGTCACGTGATGTTTCCAGTGAAGTTTGTTTCTGTTTTGATCCAAATCTCCACGAGTTTCACATCAAATCTGTTCGATGCACTTCAGCTCTGTGGAGGACGCACGTCTGTCAATCAAGAGGCATAAAAGCATAAAACTATAAAACTATAAAAACACAAAAGCATAAAAACAGATGAAATAATGTTTGTTTAAAGGTCACAGAGGAAAATAACTGATGATGTTATTTTAAATATTAATATTTAAAAACCCTGGAGCTCCTCAGTGAGCTATAAGGATGATATATGAATATAAGATAATAATTATGTATTTATATAAATACATAATTATTATTTAATGATGTAAATATAAAAACTTACTTAATCAGCTGTCAGACGCGTGTTCGTGCTTTTATTTTGAAAGGGTGGGAGCGGATGTGTGTGTCCAGGCTAATGAGTAGCAGGTGTTAGCAGTTAGCACGGATAATATTTAATGTGTTTCTTATATTTAATATTTTTAACATAATAAAGTCGGTTCAGCCTCAGACGCGGGGCGGAGATGCCGTCGGTGTCCCCGGACATGGAGCTGCAGACTCTGGCGGAGGTGAGCAGCCCGCACCGGCTAGCATCGGAGCTAACAGCTGGAGCCGTCCACACGCATGGCCCAGTGTTAGCTTAGTGAGACAAATGCTAAAAACAGCCCCGGCCTCAGAAGAGAGCTGCGGAACTTTAATGTTTTTAAAATGTTTTTAATGTTTTTAAAATGTTTTTAAAATGTTTTAAATGTTTTTAATGTTTTTAAAATGTTTTTAAAATGTTTTAATGTTTTTAATGTTTTAATGTTTTTAATGTTTTTAAAATGTTTTTAATGTTTAAAGATTTTTATTTTTTTTTAAATATTTTGATGTTTAAATGTTTTTAAATGTTTTGTTTTCACTTTCTTGTTATTTTAAACATTTTCTTTGTAAGAATCAGTTTTTCTTCACTTTTATGATTAAAACCTGCTGATCCTGGATCAGGTCTCAGGGGCAGCAGCCTCTGGTCCTGGATCAGGTCTAAGGGGCTCCAGCCTCTGATCCTGGATCAGGTCTAAGGGGCTCCAGCCTCTGATCCTGGATCAGGTCTCAGGGGCAGCAGCTCCAGCCTCTGGTCCTGGATCAGGTCTCAGGGGCAGCAGCTCCAGCCTCTGGTCCTGGATCAGGTCTCAGGGGCAGCAGCTCCAGCCTCTGATCCTGGATCAGGTCTCAGGGGCAGCAGCTCCAGCCTCTGATCCTGGATCAGGTCTCAGGAGCTCCAGCCTCTGATCCTGGATCAGGTCTCAGTGTCAGTACAGGTTTATATTATATTATATTATATTAATGATGTGACTCAGTGTCAGTACAGGTTTATATTATATTATATTATATTAATGATGTGTCTCAGTGTCAGTACAGGTTTATATTATATTATATTATATTAATGATGTGACTCAGTGTCAGTACAGGTTTATATTATATTATATTATATTAATGATGTGACTCAGTGTCAGTACAGGTTTATATTATATTATATTATATTAATGATGTGTCTCAGTGTCAGTACAGGTTTATATTATATTATATTATATTATATTAATGATGTGTCTCAGTGTCAGTACAGGTTTATATTATATTATATTATATTATATTAATGATGTGACTCAGTGTCAGTACAGGTTTATATTATATTATATTATATTATATTAATGATGTGACTCAGTGTCAGTACAGGTTTATATTATATTATATTATATTATATTAATGATGTGACTCAGTGTCAGTACAGGTTTATATTATATTATATTATATTATATTAATGATGTGACTCAGTGTCAGTACAGGTTTATATTATATTATATTATATTAATGATGTGACTCAGTGTCAGTACAGGTTTATATTATATTATATTATATTAATGATGTGACTCAGTGTCAGTACAGGTTTATATTATATTATATTATATTAATGATGTGACTCAGTGTCAGTACAGGTTTATATTATATTATATTATATTAATGATGTGTCTCAGTGTCAGTACAGGTTTATATTATATTATATTATATTAATGATGTGACTCAGTGTCAGTACAGGTTTATATTATATTATATTATATTAATGATGTGACTCAGTGTCAGTACAGGTTTATATTATATTATATTATATTAATGATGTGACTCAGTGTCAGTACAGGTTTATATTATATTATATTATATTATATTAATGATGTGACTCAGTGTCAGTACAGGTTTATATTATATTATATTATATTAATGATGTGACTCAGTGTCAGTACAGGTTTATATTATATTATATTATATTATATTAATGATGTGACTCAGTGTCAGTACAGGTTTATATTATATTATATTATATTAATGATGTGACTCAGTGTCAGTACAGGTTTATATTATATTATATTATATTAATGATGTGACTCAGTGTCAGTACAGGTTTATATTATATTATATTATATTATATTAATGATGTGACTCAGTGTCAGTACAGGTTTATATTATATTATATTATATTAATGATGTGTCTCAGTGTCAGTACAGGTTTATATTATATTATATTATATTAATGATGTGACTCAGTGTCAGTACAGGTTTATATTATATTATATTATATTATATTAATGATGTGACTCAGTGTCAGTACAGGTTTATATTATATTATATTATATTATATTAATGATGTGTCTCAGTGTCAGTACAGGTTTATATTATATTATATTATATTAATGATGTGACTCAGTGTCAGTACAGGTTTATATTATATTATATTATATTAATGATGTGACTCAGTGTCAGTACAGGTTTATATTATATTATATTATATTATATTAATGATGTGTCTCAGTGTCAGTACAGGTTTATATTATATTATATTATATTAATGATGTGACTCAGTGTCAGTACAGGTTTATATTATATTATATTATATTAATGATGTGTCTCAGTGTCAGTACAGGTTTATATTATATTATATTATATTAATGATGTGTCTCAGTGTCAGTACAGGTTTATATTATATTATATTATATTAATGATGTGTCTCAGTGTCAGTACAGGTTTATATTATATTATATTATATTAATGATGTGTCTCAGTGTCAGTACAGGTTTATATTATATTATATTATATTAATGATGTGTCTCAGTGTCAGTACAGGTTTATATTATATTATATTATATTATATTAATGATGTGACTCAGTGTCAGTACAGGTTTATATTATATTATATTATATTAATGATGTGTCTCAGTGTCAGTACAGGTTTATATTATATTATATTATATTAATGATGTGTCTCAGTGTCAGTACAGGTTTATATTATATTATATTATATTATATTAATGATGTGACTCAGTGTCAGTACAGGTTTATATTATATTATATTATATTAATGATGTGTCTCAGTGTCAGTACAGGTTTATATTATATTATATTATATTATATTAATGATGTGACTCAGTGTCAGTACAGGTTTATATTATATTATATTATATTATATTAATGATGTGTCTCAGTGTCAGTACAGGTTTATATTATATTATATTATATTAATGATGTGTCTCAGTGTCAGTACAGGTTTATATTATATTATATTATATTAATGATGTGACTCAGTGTCAGTACAGGTTTATATTATATTATATTATATTATATTAATGATGTGTCTCAGTGTCAGTACAGGTTTATATTATATTATATTATATTATATTAATGATGTGTCTCAGTGTCAGTACAGGTTTATATTATATTATATTATATTATATTAATGATGTGTCTCAGTGTCAGTACAGGTTTATATTATATTATATTATATTATATTAATGATGTGACTCAGTGTCAGTACAGGTTTATATTATATTATATTATATTATATTAATGATGTGACTCAGTGTCAGTACAGGTTTATATTATATTATATTATATTATATTAATGATGTGACTCAGTGTCAGTACAGGTTTATATTATATTATATTATATTATATTAATGATGTGACTCAGTGTCAGTACAGGTTTATATTATATTATATTATATTAATGATGTGACTCAGTGTCAGTACAGGTTTATATTATATTATATTATATTATATTAATGATGTGACTCAGTGTCAGTACAGGTTTATATTATATTATATTATATTATATTAATGATGTGACTCAGTGTCAGTACAGGTTTATATTATATTATATTATATTAATGATGTGACTCAGTGTCAGTACAGGTTTATATTATATTATATTATATTAATGATGTGACTCAGTGTCAGTACAGGTTTATATTATATTATATTATATTATATTAATGATGTGACTCAGTGTCAGTACAGGTTTATATTATATTATATTATATTAATGATGTGACTCAGTGTCAGTACAGGTTTATATTATATTATATTATATTAATGATGTGACTCAGTGTCAGTACAGGTTTATATTATATTATATTATATTAATGATGTGTCTCAGTGTCAGTACAGGTTTATATTATATTATATTATATTAATGATGTGTCTCAGTGTCAGTACAGGTTTATATTATATTATATTATATTATATTAATGATGTGTCTCAGTGTCAGTACAGGTTTATATTATATTATATTATATTATATTAATGATGTGTCTCAGTGTCAGTACAGGTTTATATTATATTATATTATATTAATGATGTGACTCAGTGTCAGTACAGGTTTATATTATATTATATTATATTAATGATGTGACTCAGTGTCAGTACAGGTTTATATTATATTATATTATATTATATTAATGATGTGTCTCAGTGTCAGTACAGGTTTATATTATATTATATTATATTATATTAATGATGTGTCTCAGTGTCAGTACAGGTTTATATTATATTATATTATATTAATGATGTGTCTCAGTGTCAGTACAGGTTTATATTATATTATATTATATTAATGATGTGTCTCAGTGTCAGTACAGGTTTATATTATATTATATTATATTATATTAATGATGTGTCTCAGTGTCAGTACAGGTTTATATTATATTATATTATATTATATTAATGATGTGTCTCAGTGTCAGTACAGGTTTATATTATATTATATTATATTATATTAATGATGTGTCTCAGTGTCAGTACAGGTTTATATTATATTATATTATATTAATGATGTGTCTCAGTGTCAGTACAGGTTTATATTATATTATATTATATTAATGATGTGTCTCAGTGTCAGTACAGGTTTATATTATATTATATTATATTAATGATGTGTCTCAGTGTCAGTACAGGTTTATATTATATTATATTATATTAATGATGTGTCTCAGTGTCAGTACAGGTTTATATTATATTATATTATATTAATGATGTGTCTCAGTGTCAGTACAGGTTTATATTATATTATATTATATTAATGATGTGTCTCAGTGTCAGTACAGGTTTATATTATATTATATTATATTAATGATGTGTCTCAGTGTCAGTACAGGTTTATATTATATTATATTATATTATATTAATGATGTGACTCAGTGTCAGTACAGGTTTATATTATATTATATTATATTAATGATGTGTCTCAGTGTCAGTACAGGTTTATATTATATTATATTATATTATATTAATGATGTGTCTCAGTGTCAGTACAGGTTTATATTATATTATATTATATTAATGATGTGTCTCAGTGTCAGTACAGGTTTATATTATATTATATTATATTATATTAATGATGTGTCTCAGTGTCAGTACAGGTTTATATTATATTATATTATATTAATGATGTGTCTCAGTGTCAGTACAGGTTTATATTATATTATATTATATTAATGATGTGTCTCAGTGTCAGTACAGGTTTATATTATATTATATTATATTAATGATGTGACTCAGTGTCAGTACAGGTTTATATTATATTATATTATATTATATTAATGATGTGTCTCAGTGTCAGTACAGGTTTATATTATATTATATTATATTATATTAATGATGTGACTCAGTGTCAGTACAGGTTTATATTATATTATATTATATTAATGATGTGTCTCAGTGTCAGTACAGGTTTATATTATATTATATTATATTATATTAATGATGTGTCTCAGTGTCAGTACAGGTTTATATTATATTATATTATATTAATGATGTGTCTCAGTGTCAGTACAGGTTTATATTATATTATATTATATTAATGATGTGACTCAGTGTCAGTACAGGTTTATATTATATTATATTATATTAATGATGTGACTCAGTGTCAGTACAGGTTTATATTATATTATATTATATTATATTAATGATGTGACTCAGTGTCAGTACAGGTTTATATTATATTATATTATATTAATGATGTGACTCAGTGTCAGTACAGGTTTATATTATATTATATTATATTAATGATGTGACTCAGTGTCAGTACAGGTTTATATTATATTATATTATATTATATTAATGATGTGACTCAGTGTCAGTACAGGTTTATATTATATTATATTATATTAATGATGTGTCTCAGTGTCAGTACAGGTTTATATTATATTATATTATATTAATGATGTGACTCAGTGTCAGTACAGGTTTATATTATATTATATTATATTAATGATGTGACTCAGTGTCAGTACAGGTTTATATTATATTATATTATATTAATGATGTGACTCAGTGTCAGTACAGGTTTATATTATATTATATTATATTAATGATGTGTCTCAGTGTCAGTACAGGTTTATATTATATTATATTATATTAATGATGTGACTCAGTGTCAGTACAGGTTTATATTATATTATATTATATTAATGATGTGTCTCAGTGTCAGTACAGGTTTATATTATATTATATTATATTAATGATGTGTCTCAGTGTCAGTACAGGTTTATATTATATTATATTATATTATATTAATGATGTGACTCAGTGTCAGTACAGGTTTATATTATATTATATTATATTATATTAATGATGTGTCTCAGTGTCAGTACAGGTTTATATTATATTATATTATATTATATTAATGATGTGACTCAGTGTCAGTACAGGTTTATATTATATTATATTATATTAATGATGTGTCTCAGTGTCAGTACAGGTTTATATTATATTATATTATATTAATGATGTGTCTCAGTGTCAGTACAGGTTTATATTATATTATATTATATTATATTAATGATGTGACTCAGTGTCAGTACAGGTTTATATTATATTATATTATATTAATGATGTGACTCAGTGTCAGTACAGGTTTATATTATATTATATTATATTAATGATGTGTCTCAGTGTCAGTACAGGTTTATATTATATTATATTATATTATATTAATGATGTGACTCAGTGTCAGTACAGGTTTATATTATATTATATTATATTAATGATGTGTCTCAGTGTCAGTACAGGTTTATATTATATTATATTATATTATATTAATGATGTGACTCAGTGTCAGTACAGGTTTATATTATATTATATTATATATTAATGATGTGACTCAGTGTCAGTACAGGTTTATATTATATTATATTATATTATATTAATGATGTGTCTCAGTGTCAGTACAGGTTTATATTATATTATATTATATTATATTAATGATGTGTCTCAGTGTCAGTACAGGTTTATATTATATTATATTATATTATATTAATGATGTGTCTCAGTGTCAGTACAGGTTTATATTATATTATATTATATTAATGATGTGACTCAGTGTCAGTACAGGTTTATATTATATTATATTATATTAATGATGTGACTCAGTGTCAGTACAGGTTTATATTA
>NC_139840.1:122500-129107 GCF_963691815.1 Echiichthys vipera | reverse complement strand
CAGTACAGGTTTATATTATATTATATTATATTATATTAATGATGTGACTCAGTGTCAGTACAGGTTTATATTATATTATATTATATTAATGATGTGACTCAGTGTCAGTACAGGTTTATATTATATTATATTATATTAATGATGTGACTCAGTGTCAGTACAGGTTTATATTATATTATATTATATTATATTAATGATGTGTCTCAGTGTCAGTACAGGTTTATATTATATTATATTATATTAATGATGTGTCTCAGTGTCAGTACAGGTTATATATATTATATTATATTATATTAATGATGTGACTCAGTGTCAGTACAGGTTTATATTATATTATATTATATTAATGATGTGTCTCAGTGTCAGTACAGGTTTATATTATATTATATTATATTAATGATGTGTCTCAGTGTCAGTACAGGTTTATATTATATTATATTATATTAATGATGTGTCTCAGTGTCAGTACAGGTTTATATTATATTATATTATATTAATGATGTGACTCAGTGTCAGTACAGGTTTATATTATATTATATTATATTAATGATGTGTCTCAGTGTCAGTACAGGTTTATATTATATTATATTATATTAATGATGTGTCTCAGTGTCAGTACAGGTTTATATTATATTATATTATATTAATGATGTGACTCAGTGTCAGTACAGGTTTATATTATATTATATTATATTAATGATGTGTCTCAGTGTCAGTACAGGTTTATATTATATTATATTATATTAATGATGTGTCTCAGTGTCAGTACAGGTTTATATTATATTATATTATATTAATGATGTGACTCAGTGTCAGTACAGGTTTATATTATATTATATTATATTAATGATGTGACTCAGTGTCAGTACAGGTTTATATTATATTATATTATATTAATGATGTGACTCAGTGTCAGTACAGGTTTATATTATATTATATTATATTAATGATGTGTCTCAGTGTCAGTACAGGTTTATATTATATTATATTATATTAATGATGTGACTCAGTGTCAGTACAGGTTTATATTATATTATATTATATTAATGATGTGTCTCAGTGTCAGTACAGGTTTATATTATATTATATTATATTATATTAATGATGTGTCTCAGTGTCAGTACAGGTTTATATTATATTATATTATATTAATGATGTGTCTCAGTGTCAGTACAGGTTTATATTATATTATATTATATTAATGATGTGTCTCAGTGTCAGTACAGGTTTATATTATATTATATTATATTAATGATGTGACTCAGTGTCAGTACAGGTTTATATTATATTATATTATATTAATGATGTGTCTCAGTGTCAGTACAGGTTTATATTATATTATATTATATTATATTAATGATGTGTCTCAGTGTCAGTACAGGTTTATATTATATTATATTATATTATATTAATGATGTGTCTCAGTGTCAGTACAGGTTTATATTATATTATATTATATTATATTAATGATGTGTCTCAGTGTCAGTACAGGTTTATATTATATTATATTATATTATATTAATGATGTGTCTCAGTGTCAGTACAGGTTTATATTATATTATATTATATTATATTAATGATGTGTCTCAGTGTCAGTACAGGTTTATATTATATTATATTATATTAATGATGTGTCTCAGTGTCAGTACAGGTTTATATTATATTATATTATATTATATTAATGATGTGTCTCAGTGTCAGTACAGGTTTATATTATATTATTATATTATATTAATGATGTGACTCAGTGTCAGTACAGGTTTATATTATATTATATTATATTATATTAATGATGTGTCTCAGTGTCAGTACAGGTTTATATTATATTATATTATATTAATGATGTGACTCAGTGTCAGTACAGGTTTATATTATATTATATTATATTATATTAATGATGTGACTCAGTGTCAGTACAGGTTTATATTATATTATATTATATTAATGATGTGTCTCAGTGTCAGTACAGGTTTATATTATATTATATTATATTAATGATGTGACTCAGTGTCAGTACAGGTTTATATTATATTATATTATATTATATTAATGATGTGTCTCAGTGTCAGTACAGGTTTATATTATATTATATTATATTAATGATGTGTCTCAGTGTCAGTACAGGTTTATATTATATTATATTATATTATATTAATGATGTGACTCAGTGTCAGTACAGGTTTATATTATATTATATTATATTAATGATGTGACTCAGTGTCAGTACAGGTTTATATTATATTATATTATATTATATTAATGATGTGTCTCAGTGTCAGTACAGGTTTATATTATATTATATTATATTAATGATGTGTCTCAGTGTCAGTACAGGTTTATATTATATTATATTATATTAATGATGTGACTCAGTGTCAGTACAGGTTTATATTATATTATATTATATTATATTAATGATGTGTCTCAGTGTCAGTACAGGTTTATATTATATTATATTATATTAATGATGTGTCTCAGTGTCAGTACAGGTTTATATTATATTATATTATATTATATTAATGATGTGACTCAGTGTCAGTACAGGTTTATATTATATTATATTATATTAATGATGTGTCTCAGTGTCAGTACAGGTTTATATTATATTATATTATATTAATGATGTGACTCAGTGTCAGTACAGGTTTATATTATATTATATTATATTAATGATGTGTCTCAGTGTCAGTACAGGTTTATATTATATTATATTATATTAATGATGTGACTCAGTGTCAGTACAGGTTTATATTATATTATATTATATTAATGATGTGACTCAGTGTCAGTACAGGTTTATATTATATTATATTATATTAATGATGTGTCTCAGTGTCAGTACAGGTTTATATTATATTATATTATATTAATGATGTGACTCAGTGTCAGTACAGGTTTATATTATATTATATTATATTAATGATGTGTCTCAGTGTCAGTACAGGTTTATATTATATTATATTATATTAATGATGTGTCTCAGTGTCAGTACAGGTTTATATTATATTATATTATATTAATGATGTGACTCAGTGTCAGTACAGGTTTATATTATATTATATTATATTAATGATGTGTCTCAGTGTCAGTACAGGTTTATATTATATTATATTATATTAATGATGTGACTCAGTGTCAGTACAGGTTTATATTATATTATATTATATTAATGATGTGTCTCAGTGTCAGTACAGGTTTATATTATATTATATTATATTAATGATGTGACTCAGTGTCAGTACAGGTTTATATTATATTATATTATATTAATGATGTGACTCAGTGTCAGTACAGGTTTATATTATATTATATTATATTAATGATGTGTCTCAGTGTCAGTACAGGTTTATATTATATTATATTATATTAATGATGTGTCTCAGTGTCAGTACAGGTTTATATTATATTATATTATATTAATGATGTGTCTCAGTGTCAGTACAGGTTTATATTATATTATATTATATTAATGATGTGACTCAGTGTCAGTACAGGTTTATATTATATTATATTATATTAATGATGTGTCTCAGTGTCAGTACAGGTTTATATTATATTATATTATATTAATGATGTGTCTCAGTGTCAGTACAGGTTTATATTATATTATATTATATTATATTAATGATGTGACTCAGTGTCAGTACAGGTTTATATTATATTATATTATATTAATGATGTGACTCAGTGTCAGTACAGGTTTATATTATATTATATTATATTATATTAATGATGTGTCTCAGTGTCAGTACAGGTTTATATTATATTATATTATATTATATTAATGATGTGTCTCAGTGTCAGTACAGGTTTATATTATATTATATTATATTAATGATGTGTCTCAGTGTCAGTACAGGTTTATATTATATTATATTATATTAATGATGTGACTCAGTGTCAGTACAGGTTTATATTATATTATATTATATTAATGATGTGACTCAGTGTCAGTACAGGTTTATATTATATTATATTATATTAATGATGTGACTCAGTGTCAGTACAGGTTTATATTATATTATATTATATTAATGATGTGACTCAGTGTCAGTACAGGTTTATATTATATTATATTATATTAATGATGTGACTCAGTGTCAGTACAGGTTTATATTATATTATATTATATTATATTAATGATGTGTCTCAGTGTCAGTACAGGTTTATATTATATTATATTATATTAATGATGTGTCTCAGTGTCAGTACAGGTTTATATTATATTATATTATATTAATGATGTGTCTCAGTGTCAGTACAGGTTTATATTATATTATATTATATTAATGATGTGACTCAGTGTCAGTACAGGTTTATATTATATTATATTATATTATATTAATGATGTGTCTCAGTGTCAGTACAGGTTTATATTATATTATATTATATTATATTAATGATGTGACTCAGTGTCAGTACAGGTTTATATTATATTATATTATATTAATGATGTGACTCAGTGTCAGTACAGGTTTATATTATATTATATTATATTATATTAATGATGTGTCTCAGTGTCAGTACAGGTTTATATTATATTATATTATATTAATGATGTGTCTCAGTGTCAGTACAGGTTTATATTATATTATATTATATTAATGATGTGACTCAGTGTCAGTACAGGTTTATATTATATTATATTATATTAATGATGTGACTCAGTGTCAGTACAGGTTTATATTATATTATATTATATTAATGATGTGTCTCAGTGTCAGTACAGGTTTATATTATATTATATTATATTAATGATGTGTCTCAGTGTCAGTACAGGTTTATATTATATTATATTATATTAATGATGTGACTCAGTGTCAGTACAGGTTTATATTATATTATATTATATTATATTAATGATGTGACTCAGTGTCAGTACAGGTTTATATTATATTATATTATATTAATGATGTGACTCAGTGTCAGTACAGGTTTATATTATATTATATTATATTAATGATGTGACTCAGTGTCAGTACAGGTTTATATTATATTATATTATATTATATTAATGATGTGACTCAGTGTCAGTACAGGTTTATATTATATTATATTATATTATATTAATGATGTGTCTCAGTGTCAGTACAGGTTTATATTATATTATATTATATTATATTAATGATGTGACTCAGTGTCAGTACAGGTTTATATTATATTATATTATATTATATTAATGATGTGTCTCAGTGTCAGTACAGGTTTATATTATATTATATTATATTATATTAATGATGTGACTCAGTGTCAGTACAGGTTTATATTATATTATATTATATTAATGATGTGTCTCAGTGTCAGTACAGGTTTATATTATATTATATTATATTATATTAATGATGTGACTCAGTGTCAGTACAGGTTTATATTATATTATATTATATTAATGATGTGTCTCAGTGTCAGTACAGGTTTATATTATATTATATTAATGATGTTGTTATTTATATTTATATAATAATAATAATAATAATAATAATAAATAATAATAATCTTGTTTTAGTGTTGTTACAGATTTCCAGGTGAAACTCTTTCTGATCTTCGGGACGTTCGTTTTCTTTTCTCTGACCTTCGACTTTACGTCGATTTCTACTGTAAGTAAACAAGTAAACAAACAAGTAAACAAGTAAACAAACAAGTAAACAAGTAAACAAACAACTAAACAAGTAAACAAACAAGTAAACAAGTAAACAAACATGTCAACAAGTAAACAAACACGTCAACAAGTAAACAAACACGTCAACAAGTAAACAAACAAGTAAACAAGTAAACAAACATGTCAACAAGTAAACAAACAAGTAAACAAGTAAACAAACATGTCAACAAGTAAACAAACACGTCAACAAGTAAACAAACACGTCAACAAATAAACAAACAAGTAAACAAACATGTCAATAAGTAAACAAACAAGTAAACAAACATGTCAACAAGTAAACAAACACGTCAACAAGTAAATAAACATGTCAACAAGTAAACAAACAAGTAAACAAACACGTCAACAAGTAAACAAACATGTCAACAAGTAAACAAACAAGTAAACAAACACGTCAACAAGTAAACAAACATGTCAACAAATACGTCAACAAGTAAACAAATACGTCAACAAGTAAACAAACACGTCAACAAGTAAACAAACATGTTAACAAGTAAACAAACACGTCGACAAGTAAACAAACACGTCAACAAGTAAACAAACACGTCAACAAGTAAACAAACACGTCAACAAGTAAACAAACACGTCAACAAGTAAACAAACACGTCAACAAGTAAACAAACACGTCAACAAGTAAACAAACACGTCAACAAGTAAACAAACACGTCAACAAGTAAACAAACATGTCAATAAGTAAACAAACAAGTAAACAAACATGTCAACAAGTAAACAAACACGTCAACAAGTAAACAAACATGTCAACAAGTAAACAAACAAGTAAACAAACACGTCAACAAGTAAACAAACATGTCAACAAGTAAACAAACAAGTAAACAAACACGTCAACAAGTAAACAAACATGTCAACAAATACGTCAACAAGTAAACAAATACGTCAACAAGTAAACAAACACGTCAACAAGTAAACAAACATGTTAACAAGTAAACAAAC
>NC_139840.1:112500-117500 GCF_963691815.1 Echiichthys vipera | reverse complement strand
AGAAGAGTCCAAGAAGAGTCAAAGAAGAGTTCAGGTAGAGTCAAAGAAGAGTCCAGGAAGAGTCAAAGAAGAGTCCAGGTAGAGTCAAAGAAGAGTCCAGGTAGAGTCCAGGTAGAGTCAAAGAAGAGTCCAGGTAGAGTCCAGGTAGAGTCCAGGTAGAGTCCAGGTAGAGTCAAAGAAGAGTCCAGGTAGAGTCCAAGAAGAGTCCAGGTAGAGTCAAAGAAGAGTCCAGGTAGAGTCCAAGAAGAGTCCAGGTAGAGTCAAAGAAGAGTCCAGGTAGAGTCAAAGAAGAGTCCAGGTAGAGTCAAAGAAGAGTCCAGGTAGAGTCAAAGAAGAGTCCAGGTGGAGTCCAGGTAGAGTCAAAGAAGAGTCCAGGTAGAGTCAAAGAAGAGTCCAGGTAGAGTCCAAGAAGAGTCCAGGTAGAGTCAAAGAAGAGTCCAGGTAGAGTCCAAGAAGAGTCCAGGTAGAGTCAAAGAAGAGTCCAGGTAGAGTCAAAGAAGAGTCCAGGTGGAGTCCAGGTAGAGTCAAAGAAGAGTCCAGGTAGAGTCAAAGAAGAGTCCAGGTAGAGTCAAAGAAGAGTCCAGGTGGAGTCCAGGTAGAGTCAAAGAAGAGTCCAGGTAGAGTCAAAGAAGAGTCCAGGTAGAGTCCAGGTGGCGAGGCAGCAGGCTAAGTGAAGCAGGCCAGATCCCAACCCTTGTTCCCAGGCTTGATGGGTCACGTAGGCCCATGTCATCCTTGTAGGCTGAACCCAACCCGGCCCAACCAGGCCCCACCAGGCCCAACCAGGCCCCACCAGGCCCAACCAGGCCCCACCAGGCCCCACCAGGCCCAACCAGGCCCCACCAGGCCCCACCAGGCCCAACCAGGCCCCACCAGGCCCAACCAGGCCCCACCAGGCCCAACCAGGCCTGACCAGGCCCCACCAGGCCCCACCAGGCCCAACCAGGCCCAACCAGGCCCCACCAGGCCCCACCAGGCCCAACCAGGCCCCACCAGGCCCCACCAGGCCTGACCAGGCCCAACCAGGCCCCACCAGGCCTGACCAGGCCCCACCAGGCCCCACCAGGCCCAACCAGGCCCCACCAGGCCTGGTTGGGCCTGGTTATGTGCTGGGCCAGCCCCCCAGGCCTCTGGTCACCCACGGTGATGCAGCTTAGCTCAGGTGTCCAAACTCACCGAGGTGAAACAGAAAAGGTGCTGATGACCTCAGTTAGTGTCCTGTGACCTTTTTCTGAGAGGGTTCACACCTTCACTGCGGTTGGCGTCTGCGTGAGCGTCCTGGGAACGTGGCGGTCTGATGCTGAACACACGGACCGTGAGGGTTCGCTCAGCTCAGCAGTAACCTCTCACCTGTGTGTGTGTCGTCCTGTCAGGGCGTGTCCAACCTGTCCCTGCTGGTGTCAGAGATGAGGCGGGCCTTCCAGATGAACACGCCTCTTTACGCCAGGTCTCCAGCACAAGCCCCGCCCCCTGCAGGCGTGCAGGTGTCGCAGTCAGCTGGAAGGTCAGAGTTTATGACTGATGTCTGTCCTCAGTGAACACACGAAGAGTTTTACATTTGGGTTTTCTGCTCCTGCAGCATCTGTCCTCCCTCCTCCGTCGCCTCCTCCGTCGCCTCCTCCGTCGCCTCCTCCTCTCCACAGAGCCGTCATCTCTCCCTCCCTCACTCCTCACGCCTGTCTGGACAGAAAGGTAAACTTCCTGTGCTTTGCATCGGGCGCATTTCCACGCCCTCTCAAAAGTCCTCACTCTGCGAATCACCTTTCCAAAAAGAGCCCCCAGAGGTGTCGGAGCCCCCGGAGGTGTCGGAGCCCCCGGAGGTGTCAGAGCCCCCGGAGGTGTCAGAGCCCCCGGAGGTGTCCGAGCCCCCGGAGGCGTCGGAGCCTCTGGAGGCGTCAGGGCCCCCGGAGGTGTCAGGGCCCCCGGAGGCGTCAGAGCCCCCGGAGGTGTCAGAGCCCCCGGAGGCGTCGGGGGTGTCGGAGCCCCCGGAGGCGTCGGAGCCCCCGGAGGTGTCGGAGCCCCCGGAGGCGTCCGAGCCCCCGGAGGTGACGCATCACTCTGAACGGGTTACGATCGTCGGGTGACGGCAACGCTGCACGAACCGCAGCCTGTTTGTCTGACGGGACCTGATGACGCCGCTCTGTTGCAGCGAGCCAATGGGAGCAGAGCACGGAGGTGAAGAGGTCGTACGCTGAGGAGCTGCTGGGGATCGACTTCAGTTCTCCTTCATCCTCCGCCCACAGGAACGCCTCTCTGAGCTCCTCCTCTTCCTCAGGTGAGAACAGAAACTCCTCTGAGCTCCTCCTCTTCCTCAGGTGAGAACAGGTACTCCTCTGAGCTCCTCCTCTTCCTCAGGTGAGAACAGAAGCTCCTCCTCTTCCTCAGGTGAGAACAGAACCTCCTCTGAGCTCCTCCTCTTCCTCAGGTGAGAACAGAAACTCCTCTGAGCTCCTCCTCTTCCTCAGGTGAGAACAGAAGCTCCTCCTCTTCCTCAGGTGAGAACAGAAGCTCCTCCTCTTCCTCAGGTGAGAACAGAAGCTCCTCCTCTTCCTCAGGTGAGAACAGAAACTTCCCTGAGCTCCTCCTCTTCCTCAGGTGAGAACAGAAGCTCCTCCTCTTCCTCAGGTGAGAAAAGAAACTTCCCTGAGCTCCTCCTCTTCCTCAGGTGAGAACAGAAGCTCCTCTGAGCTCGTCCTCTTCCTCAGGTGAGAACAGAAGCTCCTCCTCTTCCTCAGGTGAGAACAGAAGCTCCTCTGAGCTCGTCCTCTTCCTCAGGTGAGAACAGAAGCTCCTCCTCTTCCTCAGGTGAGCACAGAAGCTCCTCTGAGCTCGTCCTCTTCCTCAGGTGAGAACAGAAGCTCCTCCTCTTCCTCAGGTGAGAACAGAAGCTCCTCCTCTTCCTCAGGTGAGAACAGAAGCTCCTCCTCTTCCTCAGGTGAGAACAGAAACTCCTCTGAGCTCCTCCTCTTCCTCAGGTGAGAACAGAAGCTCCTCTGAGCTCCTCCTCTTCCTCAGGTGAGAACAGAAGCTCCTCTGAGCTCCTCCTCTTCCTCAGGTGAGAACAGGAGCTCCTCCTCTTCCTCAGGTGAGAACAGAAGCTCCTCCTCTTCCTCAGGTGAGAACAGAAACTCCTCTGAGCTCCTCCTCTTCCTCAGGTGAGAACAGAAGCTCCTCTGAGCTCCTCCTCTTCCTCAGGTGAGAACAGAAGCTCCTCTGAGCTCCTCCTCTTCCTCAGGTGAGAACAGGAGCTCCTCCTCTTCCTCAGGTGAGAACAGAAGCTCCTCCTCTTCCCCAGGTGAGAACAGAAGCTCCTCTGAGCTCCTCCTCTTCCTCAGGTGAGAACAGAAGCTCCTCCTCTTCCCCAGGTGAGAACAGAAGCTCCTCTGAGCTCCTCCTCTTCCTCAGGTGAGAACAGAAACTCCTCCTCTTCCTCAGGTGAGAACAGAAGCTCCTCCTCTTCCTCAGGTGAGAACAGAAGCTCGTCCTCTTCCTCAGGTGAGAACAGAAGCTCCTCCTCTTCCTCAGGTGAGAACAGAAACTCCTCTGAGCTCCTCCTCTTCCTCAGGTGAGAACAGAAGCTCCTCTGAGCTCCTCCTCTTCCTCAGGTGAGAACAGAAGCTCCTCCTCTTCCTCAGGTGAGAACAGAAACTCCTCCTCTTCCTCAGGTGAGAACAGAAACTCCTCTGAGCTCCTCCTCTTCCTCAGGTGAGAACAGAAGTTCCTCTGAGCTCCTCCTCTTCCTCAGGTGAGAACAGAAGCTCCTCCTCTTCCTCAGGTGAGAACAGAAACTCGTCCTCATCCTCAGGTGAGCACAGAAGCTCCTCTGAGCTCCTCCTCTTCCTCAGGTGAGAACAGAAACTCCTCTGAGCTCCTCATCTTCCTCAGGTGAGAACAGAAACTCCTCCTCTTCCTCAGGTGAGAACAGAAACTCCTCTGAGCTCGTCCTCTTCCTCAGGTGCGAACAGAAGCTCCTCCTCTTCCTCAGGTGAGAACAGAAGCTCCTCCTCTTCCTCAGGTGAGAACAGAAACTCCTCTGAGCTCCTCCTCTTCCTCAGGTGAGAACAGAAACTCCTCTGAGCTCCTCCTCTTCCTCAGGTGAGAACAGAAGTTCCTCTGAGCTCCTCCTCTTCCTCAGGTGAGAACAGAAGCTCCTCCTCTTCCTCAGGTGAGAACAGAAACTCGTCCTCATCCTCAGGTGAGCACAGAAGCTCCTCTGAGCTCCTCCTCTTCCTCAGGTGAGAACAGAAACTCCTCTGAGCTCCTCATCTTCCTCAGGTGAGAACAGAAACTCCTCCTCTTCCTCAGGTGAGAACAGAAACTCCTCTGAGCTCGTCCTCTTCCTCAGGTGCGAACAGAAGCTCCTCCTCTTCCTCAGGTGAGAACAGAAGCTCCTCCTCTTCCTCAGGTGAGAACAGAAACTCCTCTGAGCTCCTCCTCTTCCTCAGGTGAGAACAGAAACTCCTCTGAGCTCCTCCTCTTCCTCAGGTGAGAACAGAAGCTCCTCCTCTTCCTCAGGTGAGAACAGAAGCTCCTCCTCTTCCTCAGGTGAGAACAGAAGCTCCTCCTCTTCCTCAGGTGAGAACAGAAGCTCCTCCTCTTCCTCAGGTGAGACTCTTGTTGCACACGTGTTCACCTCAGCTGCAGGAACAAAAGTGTTGATGTCAGTTATCGGTAATTTAGGGAAGACCGAAGATGGAAACGTAGTCTAACTGCTCTACCTGGTCCTGGTCTCTGCTGTCCCCCTGCAGGTCCCCCCCCTGAGGACCCTCTCAGCAGTAGACTCGGAGCTCTGAGGCTGGGCGCAGACGTGGAGTCACCTGTGAGGAGGGTCCAATCAGCCGCTGCTGGAGACAGACCCCCAACAGTTTCTGCACCAGCAGCCAGAGAGGACCACATCAAGGTGAGGAGGACGTCAGGGGGCCTCAGGGCTTTAGGGGGGGGGGGGCTCAGGCAGCGTCAGGGGTCAGTCATATGGCCTCTGGTGGTCTTATGTTCTCTGG
>NC_139840.1:90000-107500 GCF_963691815.1 Echiichthys vipera | reverse complement strand
CCCCAGTGTCCAAACTGTCCGTCTGTCCTGTTGTAACGTTGTCAGTCTGTCCCCAGAGTGTCCAAACTGTCCGTCTGTCCCCAGTGTCCAAACTGTCCGTCTGTCCTGTTGTAACGTTGTCCGTCTGTCCCCAGAGTGTCCAAACTGTCCGTCTGTCCCCAGTGTCCAAACTGTCCGTCTGTGCTGTTGTAACGTTGTCCGTCTGTCCCCAGAGTGTCCAAACTGTCCGTCTGTCCCCAGTGTCCAAACTGTCCGTCTGTCCTGTTGTAACGTTGTCCGTCTGTCCCCAGAGTGTCCAAACTGTCCGTCTGTCCTGTTGTAACGTTGTCCGTCTGTCCCCAGAGTGTCCAAACTGTCCGTCTGTCCTGTTGTAACGTTGTCCGTCTGTCCCCAGAGTGTCCAAACTGTCCGTCTGTCCTGTTGTAACGTTGTCCGTCCGTCCCCAGAGAGTCCAAACTGTCCGTCTGTGCTGTTGTAACGTAGTCCGTCTGTCCCCAGAGTGTCCGAACTGTCAGTCCGTCTTCAGTCTGTCCAGAGGAGGTTGTCTTCACTTCACCTGCTCTCAGTGTCTTCATCAGTTCTGTGGAGGCTGCAGCCAGACCTTCAGCCCGGGGCCTGTGAGTGGATCACTTTAGTCTGGGATCAGATCTCATGAGTCTGGGATCAGATCTCTTGAGTCTGGGATCAGATCTCATGAGTCTTTGATCAGATCTCTTGAGTCTGGGATCAGATCTCTTGAGTCTGGGATCAGATCTCATGAGTCTGGGATCAGATCTCATGAGTCTTTGATCAGATCTCTTGAGTCTGGGATCAGATCTCATGAGTCTTTGATCAGATCATGAGTCTTTGATCAGATCTCTTGAGTCTGGGATCAGATCTCTTGAGTTTTTGATCAGATCTCTTGAGTCTTTGATCAGATCTCTTGAGTCTTTGATCAGATCTCTTGAGTCTGGGATCAGATCTCATGAGTCTTTGATCAGATCTCATGAGTCTGGGATCAGATCTTGAGTCTGTGATCGGATCATGAGTCTGGGATCAGATCTCATGAGTCTGGGATCAGATCATGAGTCTGGGATCAGATCTCTTGAGTCTGGGATCAGATCTCATGAGTCTTTGATCAGATCTCATGAGTCTTTGATCAGATCTCTTGAGTCTGGGATCAGATCTCATGAGTCTTTGATCAGATCTCTTGAGTCTGGGATCAGATCATGAGTCTTTGATCAGATCTCTTGAGTCTGGGATCAGATCTCATGAGTTTTTGATCAGATCTCATGAGTCTTTGATCAGATCTCTTGAGTCTGGGATCAGATCTCTTGAGTCTGGGATCAGATCTCTTGAGTCTGGGATCAGATCTCTTGAGTCTGGGATCAGATCTCTTGAGTCTGGGATCAGATCTCATGAGTCTGGGATCAGATCTCTTGAGTCTGGGATCAGATCTCATGAGTCTGGGATCTGGTCTGTTGTCAGGTCTGTGGTTTCTCTGGAGACTGTGGACGCAGAGGTCTCCACGCCCACCACCCCAGGGACTGCCTGTACCACCTGAGGGACTGGAGCGTGACCCGCCTGCACCTGCTGCTCCAGGTGAGAGCCTGAAGGACTCAACCGCGGTCGGCTGCTCCCGGTGAGAGCCTGAAGTACTCAACCGCGGTCGGCTGCTCCCGGTGAGAGCCTGAAGGACTCAACCGTGGTCGGCTGCTCCCGGTGAGAGCCTGAAGGACTCAACCGCGGTCGGCTGCTCCGGGTGAGAGCCTGAAGGACTCAACCGCGGTCGGCTGCTCCCGGTGAGAGCCTGAAGGACTCAACCGCGGTCGGCTGCTCCCGGTGAGAGCCTGAAGGACTCAACTGCGGTCGGCTGATGAGTTGGACTGTGTTTCTCAGGTTTACAGAGCGTCTCCCACCTGGAGGGAACCGACCAATGGCAGCGCGGCTGACGGCGCTCACACAGGTGAGGTCACTGATTTAACTGGTCTCCTTTAAACTGGTCTGGTTTGACTGGTCTGGTTTAACTGGTCTGGTTTAAACTGGTCTGGTTTAACTGGTCTAGTTTAAACTGGTCTGGTTTAAACTGGTCTGGTTTAACTGGTCTGGTTTAACTGGTCTGGTTTAACTGGTCTGGTTTAACTGGTCTGGTTTAAGTGGTCTGGTTTAAGTGGTCTGGTTTAAACTGGTCTGGTTTAAACTGGTCTGGTTTAAACTGGTCTGGTTTAACTGGTCTGGTTTAACTGGTCTGGTTTAACTGGTCTGGTTTAAACTGGTCTGGTTTAACTGGTCTGGTTTAACTGGTCTGGTTTAACTGGTCTGGTTTAACTGGTCTGGTTTAACTGGTCTGGTTTAAACTGGTCTGGTTTAACTGGTCTGGTTTAACTGGTCTGGTTTAACTGGTCTGGTTTAACTGGTCTGGTTTAAACTGGTCTGGTTTAAGTGGTCTGGTTTAAACTGGTCTGGTTTAACTGGTCTGGTTTAAACTGGTCTGGTTTAAACTGGTCTGGTTTAAGTGGTCTGGTTTAAACTGGTCTGGTTTAAGTGGTCTGGTTTAAACTGGTCTGGTTTAAGTGGTCTGGTTTAAACTGGTCTGGTTTAAACTGGTTTCAGGGCGGTGTCGGGTTCTGGAGCAGAAAGACGGCGGCGGCGGCGGCGGCGGTCTGGAGGAGACGGCGTGTGGACGCCCGGCTGAACACAGAGGACTCTGCCAGTGAGACCAGTTACAGTCTGATCCCAGCACCATGGGGGGGGGGGGGGGCACTAACAACAACAACAACAACAACAACAACGTCATATCAGTGAATACATTTGTTACAAACACAAAAGGATCAAAGATAAACAACAACAAACAAACTTCAAAGTAAAGTTTAATAAAGTTCCTGAGGTCACGTGATCGTCCAAGGACCAACAGCCTCCAGTCCCAGCCTGGTCCTGGTCCTGGTCCAGTAGTTGGTGGAAGTAGGTCTGGACTTGGTTAGTGCTGGTTCTGGTCCAGTAGTTGGTGGGAGTAGGTCTGGACTTGGTTAGTCCTGGTCCTGGTCCTGGTTCTGGTCCAGTAGTTGGTGGGAGTAGGTCTGGACTTGGTTAGTCCTGGTTCTGGTCCAGTAGTTGGTGGGAGTAGGTCTGGACTTGGTTAGTGCTGGTTCTGGTCCAGTAGTTGGTGGGAGTAGGTCTGGACTTGGTTAGTGCTGGTTCTGGTCCAGTAGTTGGTGGGAGTAGGTCTGGACTTGGTTAGTGCTAGAACAGGTGTTCTTTGAGGTTGGGTCGTTGGATGAAGGGATGAAAGGGCAGCATTGTAAACTGAAGAGAAGTGGAGTCTTAGACCTCCTCCTCTGGTTAGCCAGGGTCCAGTCCCAGCCTGGTCCTGGTCCTGGTGTCTCAGACCTCCTCCTCTGGTTAGCCATGGTCCAGTCTCAGTCTGATCCAGTCCCAGTCTGATCCAGTCCCAGTCTGATCCAGTCTCAGTCTGATCCAGTCCCAGTCTGATCCAGTCCCAGTCTGATCCAGTCTCAGTCTGATCCAGTCCCAGTCTGATCCAGTCCCGGTCTGATCCAGTCCCGGTCTGATCCAGTCCCAGTCTGATCCAGTCCCAGTCTGATCCAGTCCCGGTCTGATCCAGTCCCAGTCTGATCCAGTCCCAGTCTGATCCAGTCCCAGTCTGATCCAGTCTGATCCAGTCTGATCCAGTCTGATCCAGTCCCAGTCTGATCCAGTCTCAGTCTGATCCAGTCCCAGTCTGATCCAGTCCCAGTCTGATCCAGTCTCAGTCTGATCCAGTCCCAGTCTGATCCAGTCCCAGTCTGATCCAGTCTCAGTCTGATCCAGTCTCAGTCTGATCCAGTCCCAGTCTGATCCAGTCTGATCTAGTCTCAGTCTGATCCAGTCCCAGTCTGATCTAGTCTCAGTCTGATCCAGTCCCGGTCTGATCCAGTCTCAGTCTGATCCAGTCCCGGTCTGATCAAGTCCCAGTCTGATCCAGTCCCAGTCTGATCCAGTCCCGGTCTGATCCAGTCCCAGTCTGATCCAGTCCCAGTCTGATCCGGTCCCGGTCTGATCCAGTCCCGGTCTGATCAAGTCCCAGTCTGATCCAGTCCCGGTCTGATCCAGTCCCGGTCTGATCCAGTCCCGGTCTGATCCGGTCCCGGTCTGATCCAGTCCCGGTCTGATCCAGTCCCGGTCTGATCCGGTCCCGGTCTGATCCGGTCCCGGTCTGATCCAGTCCCAGTCTGATCCAGTCTGATCCAGTCCCAGTCTGATCCAGTCCCAGTCTGATCCAGTCTGATCCAGTCTGATCCAGTCCCGGTCTGATCCGGTCCCGGTCTGATCCAGTCCCGGTCTGATCCAGTCCCGGTCTGATCCAGTCCCGGTCTGATCCGGTCCCAGTCTGATCCAGTCCCAGTCTGATCCGGTCCCAGTCTGATCCAGTCCTAACTGGTCCTGGTCTTCACAGGTCCCACTATAAGGAGCGCCTGGTGGAGCTGATTAACCGTTGCCGTGCCGACCCGGTGGTTCTCTTCAGCCCAGCAGAGATGGAGGCGGAGCTTCGGCGCTGGAACGTCGCCACGCCGACCAGGAAGCCCGAAGAACCCGAAGCGCTGTACGCACAGCGCCTCCGCCTGGTGAGTGACATCATCACTTTATCTGTGACATCACTGACTGAGATGATGTCATCGCTTGAAACGTGGAATAAAAACATTTCGATTAGCCGACGCTTCAAGAGTGCGTTCAGCTCAGTGAGGGAGCGGCGTGCTGAGAGGGCGTGCGTTCATCAGGACAAGCGGGTGAGACGTAGAGCGTGAGACGCAGCGCGTGTGACGTAGAGCGTGAGACGCAGCGCGTGAGACGCAGAGCGTGAGACGTAGAGCGTGAGACGTAGAGCGTGAGACGTAGAGCGTGAGACGCAGAGCGTGAGACGTAGCGCGTGAGACGTAGAGCGTGAGACGCAGCGCGTGAGACGTAGAGCGTGAGACGCAGCGCGTGAGACGCAGCGCACGAGACGTAGAGCGTGAGACGCAGAGCGTGAGACGTAGAGCGTGAGACGTAGAGCGTGAGACGTAGAGCGTGAGACGTAGAGCGTGAGACGCAGCGCGTGAGACGCAGCGCGTGAGACGTAGAGCGTGAGACGTAGAGCGTGAGACGCAGAGCGTGAGACGTAGAGCGTGAGACGTAGAGCGTGAGACGTAGAGCGTGAGACGCAGCGCGTGAGACGTAGAGCGTGAGACGTAGAGCGTGAGACGCAGCGCGTGAGACGCAGAGCGTGAGACGCAGAGCGTGAGACGTAGAGCGTGAGACGCAGAGCGTGAGACGTAGAGCGTGAGACGTAGAGCGTGAGACGTAGAGCGTGAGACGCAGTGCGTGAGACGTAGAGCGTGAGACGTAGAGCGTGAGACGTAGAGCGTGAGACGTAGAGCGTGAGACGTAGAGCGTGAGACGTAGAGCGTGAGACGCAGAGCGTGAGACGCAGAGCGTGAGACGCAGAGCGTGAGACGCAGAGCGTGAGACGTAGAGCGTGAGACGCAGCGCGTGAGACGTAGAGCGTGAGACGTAGAGCGTGAGACGTAGAGCGTGAGACGCAGCGCGTGAGACGCAGCGCGTGAGACGTAGAGCGTGAGACGTAGAGCGTGAGACGTAGAGCGTGAGACGTAGAGCGTGAGACGTAGAGCGTGAGACGTAGAGCGTGAGACGCAGCGCGTGAGTGTTTCACGCTGCGGCGGAACATGAGCGAGTTTCTGCTCTTTAACGGCGTTCACCGGAGCTGAACCGCCGAGACGCAGCCGAGTGGTTCCTCAGTGAGGGAGCGGCGTGCTGAGACGGCGAGCAGGCGGTTTGATCTCTATCGCACATTATCACGGCTCCAGGTGTTTGTTTGTTGTTTCCAGGTGTTTGTTTGTTGGCTCCAGGTGTTTGTTTGTTGTCTCCAGGTGTTTGTTTGTTGTCTCCAGGTGTTTGTTTGTTGTCTCCAGGTGTTTGTTTGTTGTCTCCAGGTGTTTGTTTGTTGTTTCCAGGTGTTTGTTTGTTGTCTCCAGGTGTTTGTTTGTTGTCTCCAGGTGTTTGTTTGTTGTTTGTTGTCTCCAGGTGTTTGTTTGTTGTCTCCAGGTGTTTGTTTGTTGTTTCCAGGTGTTTGTTTGTTGTCTCCAGGTGTTTGTTTGTTGTCTCCAGGTGTTTGTTTGTTGTTTGTTGTCTCCAGGTGTTTGTTTGTTGTTTGTTGTCTCCAGGTGTTTGTTTGTTGTCTCCAGGTGTTTGTTTGTTGTTTCCAGGTGTTTGTTTGTTGTCTCCAGGTGTTTGTTTGTTGTTTCCAGGTGTTTGTTTGTTGTTTCCAGGTGTTTGTTTGTTGTTTCCAGGTGTTTGTTTGTTGTCTCCAGGTGTTTGTTTGTTGTCTCCAGGTGTTTGTTTGTTGTTTGTTGTTTCCAGGTGTTTGTTTGTTGTCTCCAGGTGTTTGTTTGTTGTCTCCAGGTGTTTGTTTGTTGTCTCCAGGTGTTTGTTTGTTGTCTCCAGATGTTTGTTTGTTGTTTCCAGGTGTTTGTTTGTTGTCTCCATGTGTTTGTTTGTTGTCTCCAGGTGTTTGTTTGTTGTCTCCAGGTGTTTGTTTGTTGTCTCCAGATGTTTGTTTGTTGTTTCCAGGTGTTTGTTTGTTGTCTCCAGGTGTTTGTTTGTTGTCTCCAGGTGTTTGTTTGTTGTTTCCAGGTGTTTGTTTGTTGTCTCCAGGTGTTTGTTTGTTGTCTCCAGGTGTTTGTTTGTTGTTTGTTGTCTCCAGGTGTTTGTTTGTTGTCTCCAGGTGTTTGTTTGTTGTTTCCAGGTGTTTGTTTGTTGTCTCCAGGTGTTTGTTTGTTGTCTCCAGGTGTTTGTTTGTTGTTTGTTGTCTCCAGGTGTTTGTTTGTTGTTTGTTGTCTCCAGGTGTTTGTTTGTTGTCTCCAGGTGTTTGTTTGTTGTTTCCAGGTGTTTGTTTGTTGTCTCCAGGTGTTTGTTTGTTGTTTCCAGGTGTTTGTTTGTTGTTTCCAGGTGTTTGTTTGTTGTTTCCAGGTGTTTGTTTGTTGTCTCCAGGTGTTTGTTTGTTGTCTCCAGGTGTTTGTTTGTTGTTTGTTGTTTCCAGGTGTTTGTTTGTTGTCTCCAGGTGTTTGTTTGTTGTCTCCAGGTGTTTGTTTGTTGTTTCCAGGTGTTTGTTTGTTGTTTCCAGGTGTTTGTTTGTTGTTTCCAGGTGTTTGTTTGTTGTCTCCAGGTGTTTGTTTGTTGTCTCCAGGTGTTTGTTTGTTGTTTGTTGTTTCCAGGTGTTTGTTTGTTGTCTCCAGGTGTTTGTTTGTTGTCTCCAGGTGTTTGTTTGTTGTTTCCAGGTGTTTGTTTGTTGTTTCCAGGTGTTTGTTTGTTGTTTCCAGGTGTTTGTTTGTTGTCTCCAGGTGTTTGTTTGTTGTCTCCAGGTGTTTGTTTGTTGTTTGTTGTTTCCAGGTGTTTGTTTGTTGTCTCCAGGTGTTTGTTTGTTGTCTCCAGGTGTTTGTTTGTTGTCTCCAGGTGTTTGTTTGTTGTCTCCAGATGTTTGTTTGTTGTTTCCAGGTGTTTGTTTGTTGTCTCCATGTGTTTGTTTGTTGTCTCCAGGTGTTTGTTTGTTGTCTCCATGTGTTTGTTTGTTGTCTCCAGGTGTTTGTTTGTTGTCTCCAGGTGTTTGTTTGTTGTTTCCAGGTGTTTGTTTGTTGTTTCCAGGTGTTTGTTTGTTGTTTCCAGGTGTTTGTTTGTTGTTTCCAGGTGTTTGTTTGTTGTCTCCAGGTGTTTGTTTGTTGTCTCCAGGTGTTTGTTTGTTGTTTGTTGTCTCCAGGTGTTTGTTTGTTGTCTCCAGGTGTTTGTTTGTTGTTTCCAGGTGTTTGTTTGTTTGTTTGTTGTCTCCATGTGTTTGTTTGTTGTCTCCAGGTGTTTGTTTGTTGTTTCCAGGTGTTTGTTTGTTGTTTCCAGGTGTTTGTTTGTTGTCTCCAGGTGTTTGTTTGTTGTCTCCAGGTGTTTGTTTGTTGTTTCCAGGTGTTTGTTTGTTGTCTCCAGGTGTTTGTTTGTTGTTTCCAGGTGTTTGTTTGTTGTCTCCAGGTGTTTGTTTGTTGTCTCCAGGTGTTTGTTTGTTGTCTCCAGGTGTTTGTTTGTTGTTTGCTGTCTCCAGGTGTTTGTTTGTTGTCTCCAGGTGTTTGTTTGTTGTCTCCAGGTGTTTGTTTGTTGTTTGTTGTCTCCACGTGTTTGTTTGTTGTTTGTTGTCTCCACGTGTTTGTTTGTTGTTTATTGTCTCCAGGTGTTTGTTTGTTGTCTCCAGGTGTTTGTTTGTTGTCTCCAGGTGTTTGTTTGTTGTCTCCAGGTGTTTGTTTGTTGTCTCCAGGTGTTTGTTTGTTGTCTCCATGTGTTTGTTTGTTGTCTCCAGGTGTTTGTTTGTTGTCTCCAGGTGTTTGTTTGTTGTCTCCAGATGTTTGTTTGTTGTTTCCAGGTGTTTGTTTGTTGTTTGTTGTCTCCAGGTGTTTGTTTGTTGTTTCCAGGTGTTTGTTTGTTGTCTCCAGGTGTTTGTTTGTTGTTTGTTGTCTCCAGGTGTTTGTTTGTTGTTTCCAGGTGTTTGTTTGTTGTCTCCAGGTGTTTGTTTGTTGTTTGTTGTCTCCAGGTGTTTGTTTGTTGTCTCCATGTGTTTGTTTGTTGTCTCCAGGTGTTTGTTTGTTGTCTCCAGGTGTTTGTTTGTTGTTTCCAGGTGTTTGTTTGTTGTTTCAAGGTGTTTGTTTGTTGTCTCCAGGTGTTTGTTTGTTGTCTCCAGGTGTTTGTTTGTTGTCTCCAGGTGTTTGTTTGTTGTTTGTTGTCTCCAGGTGTTTGTTTGTTGTCTCCATGTGTTTGTTTGTTGTTTCCAGGTGTTTGTTTGTTGTCTCCAGGTGTTTGTTTGTTGTTTCCAGGTGTTTGTTTGTTGTTTGTTGTCTCCAGGTGTTTGTTTGTTGTCTCCAGGTGTTTGTTTGTTGTTTCCAGGTGTTTGTTTGTTGTTTCAAGGTGTTTGTTTGTTGTTTGTTGTCTCCAGGTGTTTGTTTGTTGTCTCCAGGTGTTTGTTTGTTTGTTGTCTCCAGGTGTTTGTTTGTTGTCTCCAGGTGTTTGTTTGTTGTTTGCTGTCTCCAGGTGTTTGTTTGTTGTCTCCAGGTGTTTGTTTGTTGTCTCCAGGTGTTTGTTTGTTGTCTCCAGGTGTTTGTTTGTTGTCTCCAGGTGTTTGTTTGTTGTCTCCAGGTGTTTGTTTGTTGTCTCCATGTGTTTGTTTGTTGTTTGTTGTCTCCAGGTGTTTGTTTGTTGTTTGTTGTCTCCATGTGTTTGTTTGTTGTTTCCAGGTGTTTGTTTGTTGTCTCCAGGTGTTTGTTTGTTGTCTCCAGGTGTTTGTTTGTTGTCTCCAGGTGTTTGTTTGTTGTCTCCAGGTGTTTGTTTGTTGTCTCCAGGTGTTTGTTTGTTGTCTCCAGGTGTTTGTTTGTTGTCTCCATGTGTTTGTTTGTTGTTTGTTGTCTCCAGGTGTTTGTTTGTTGTTTGTTGTCTCCAGGTGTTTGTTTGTTGTCTCCAGGTGTTTGTTTGTTGTCTCCAGGTGTTTGTTTGTTGTCTCCAGGTGTTTGTTTGTTGTTTGTTGTCTCCAGGTGTTTGTTTGTTGTTTGTTGTCTCCAGGTGTTTGTTTGTTGTTTCCAGGTGTTTGTTTGTTGTCTCCAGGTGTTTGTTTGTTGTCTCCAGGTGTTTGTTTGTTGTTTTATCTTCTCAGCCAATCACAGAGCAGGATCCTGTCTCTTTCTCTCCAGACTCTGACCAATAGCCTTCCTCTGAGGAAGCAGCGGTGACCTCTGACCTCTGCTGTGGCTCCGCCCCCTCACCTGCTGACCGCCCACCGTTCCACGTCACCGTAGCAACCATTAACAGGGCTTCTGACCACGCCCCGTCAGTGATGTCACAACAGGTGTCCCCATACAAACTGCAACGTGGCGGCCATTTTGGGTGTAGTCTTAAATGTTAAACGCCGGCGCCGCTCAGACGGGAGAAGCAGCAGCGTGTTTGTTTATGGTCACAACCTGCTGTGACATCACTGAAGGGGGCGTGGTCAGTCTGAGATGCTTTGGCGCTCTCACAGCGCCGCTCCAGTTCCAAACCCGTCGACATCATCAGCTGGTGACTTTTGATTGGCTCATTAGTTGCCATGGAAACAAACAATAGAAGAGGAATGAACAGTGAGCAGCCAATGAAAGAGCTAACGATGCTAACGAGTCTCTTAAGTATTCACTCCTGTTCAGAGTTAGCATGTGTTAGCACCTGTTAGCATGTGTTAGCATGTGTTAGCACCAGATACATGTGTTAGCATGTGTTAGCATGTGTTAGCATGTGTTAGCATGTGTTAGCACCAGATACATGTGTTAGCATGTGTTAGCATGTGTTAGCACCAGCTACATGTGTTAGCATGTGTTAGCATGTGTTAGCACCAGATACATGTGTTAGCATGTGTTAGCACCAGATACATGTGTTAGCACCTGTTAGCATGTGTTAGCACCAGCTACATGTGTTAGCTTGTGTGAACACCTGTTAGCATGTTAGCATTTGCTAGCATGTGTTTCTGATTGAATCAGTCAATAAATCTGGTTTCCATGACGACCCGCTGACGTCTGCTCTGAAACTAAATCTGATAAACGTCAGAAAAGTTTTGTTTTATTATTTAAAATATTTTGTTTGATTCACTTTGTTTCCCATCAACTCGACGTCTGTTAAAATACTGATTTAGTGCACATGCGCAAAAGTGTCACGCTGCCCGAGCTGTCAGCGCATCAGGTTCTGGACAGACCGGGTAAACCCAGACCAGGAGTGCGGGTGAACTGGGACCGTCTGGAGGAGGCCCCTGTCCCAGAGACCTTCACCTCACACCTCCGGAGGAGCTTTTCTGGCGTCCCTGTGGAGGTCGGGGGCATCGAACCGGAGCGGGCGATGTTCAAAGCTTCCACTGCTGAAGCTGCAGCGGTGAGCTGTGGCCTCAAGGTCTCAGGTGCCTCAAGGGGCGGGGACCCTGGACCACCGTGGTGGACCCCGGGGGTCAGGGGTCCCCCTGAAGAAGGAGGCCTTCAGGATCTGGTCTCCCAGAAGACTCCGGAGGTGGTTCTGAGGTCCCCACAGGTCTGAAGGGCTGCAGCCTCTGCTGGGTCAGAGGCAAAGCAGCGGGTGTGGGAGGAGTTCACACAAGTCCTGGAGAAGGACTTTGGGGGGCACCGAGGTGCTTCTGGACCACCATTCAGCACCTCAGGAGGGGGACACGGGGAACCGTCCAAGCTGTTCACAGTAAGGACGGGACGCTGGTGACCTCAGCTGATGAGGTCATGGGGCGGTGGAAGGACTCTGAGGAAGTCCTGAATGGGCCCAACACGCCCTCTTTTGTAGAGGCAGAGCTGGAGGCTGATGGGGATCATCGTCAACATCTCTGACAGAAGTCACTGAGGAAGGAAACAAGTCCACAGAGGCAAAGCCCCAGGATCCATGAGCTGCATCCACACATGCTGAAAGCTCTGGGGCTGGAGGGGCCGTCCTGGTCCTGGTCCTGGTCCTGGTTCTGTCCTGGTCCTGTCCTGGTCCTGTCCTGGTCCTGGTCCTGTCCTGTCCTGGTCCTGGTTCTGTCCTGGTCCTGGTCCTGTCCTGGTCCTGTCCTGGTCCTGTCCTGGTCCTGGTTCTGTCCTGGTCCTGTCCTGGTTCTGTCCTGGTCCTGGTCCTGGTTCTGTCCTGGTCCTGGTTCTGTCCTGGTCCTGTCCTGGTCCTGGTCCTGGTCCTGGTCCTGTCCTCTGCAGCAGCAGCTGGGTCCGGACCCTCGGCGGTAAGTGTTCACTCATTATTAATGTATAAACATGTTACGGGTTAGTTGCCATGGAAACAGTGAGCTCTTCCTCTTTCTTTCAAATTAAAAGCACACGATTTAAAAATAAAACCATTTTATTTTCAAGATAAAACACAAAGTTTAAAAACTTTTAAAAATCTGCTAAAAAAATCAGTTTGTTTACAAACAAACAAACAAACATCAACAAGAGTTCGATCCCTGAAACAAGAGTCGGCCGCTGACCGAGCGCCGCTTCTGTCCGAGCGCCGTTTCTGTCCGAGCGCCGTTTCTGTCCGAGCGCCGTTTCTGTCCGAGCGCCGCTTCTGTCCGAGCGCCGTTTCTGACCGAGCGCCGCTTCTGTCCGAGCGCCGCTTCTGTCCGAGTGCCGTTTCTGTCCGAGCGCCGTTTCTGACCGAGCGCCGTGTCAGGAGGTCGTTTCGTCAGGAGGTCGTTTCGTCAGGAGGTCGTTTCCGTCGAGAGGTCGTTTCCGTCGAGAGGTCGTTTCCGTCAGGAGGTCGTTTCGTCAGGAGGTCGTTTCGTCAGGAGGTCGTTTCGTCGGGAGGTCGTTTCGTCGGGAGGTCGTTTCGTCGGGAGGTCGTTTCGTCAGGAGGTCGTTTCGTCAGGAGGTCGTTTCGTCAGGAGGTCGTTTCGTCGGGAGGTCGTTTCGTCGGGAGGTCGTTTCCGTCGGGAGGTCGTTTCGTCAGGAGGCCGTTTCGTCAGGAGGTCGTTTCGTCAGGAGGTCGTTTCGTCAGGAGGTCGTTTCGTCAGGAGGTCGTTTCGTCAGGGGGTCGTTTCGTCAGGAGGTCGTTTCCGTCAGGAGGTCGTTTCGTCGGGAGGTCGTTTCGTCGGGAGGTCGTTTCGTCGGGAGGTCGTTTCGTCAGGAGGTCGTTTCGTCGGGAGGTCGTTTCGTCGGGAGGTCGTTTCGTCAGGAGGTCGTTTCGTCAGGAGGTCGTTTCGTCAGGAGGTCGTTTCGTCAGGAGGTCGTTTCGTCAGGAGGTCGTTTCCGTCGTCGGCAGTTTTTATTGCGAGTTTGTTCGTTGTGCGTTTTCCTGAAGAGTTTCCCACGGATCCTTCAGCATCGACGGACTGAAGTATTTCTCCACCGAAGACTGAAAACACACACACACACACACACACACACACACACACACACACACACACACACACACACACACACACACACACACACACACACACACACACACACACACACACACACACATTAAGGTTCATTTCAAAAACAACTTTGACAAAATAATCCAGTTAAAAAAATCTCATTAATTCTTGAGTCCAGGTCTGAATCATTCATATAAATATAAATATATATCTATAGTTATTATATATCTATAGTTATTATATATCTATAATAACTATAGTATACACTGACTACTGCATAACACTATAATATAACTTTAACTATAATATAAATTTAACTATAACACCGTTTAAAGAACTCAGTGAAACATTACCTGGAGGTTTTGACCTGATGCGGGACTGAAAGACTGGGGGCGCCGGTAACCGCCTCCTCTGCGCGGCCTCTGCCCTCCGAACCCCCGGGAGCCGCTGCCGAACCCGGCCGGAGAGTCTCCGAACCCCCGGGAGCCGCTGCCGAACCCGGCCGGAGAGTCTCCGAACCCCCGGGAGCCGCTGCCGAACCCGGCCGGAGAACCGTCGCTGTGTCCCCGGTAAGAGGCCGGGGAGAAGCCCGGAGAACCCGGAGAGTAAGCGGGGCCGCCCCGTGGAGACCCTCCTCCGTAGGGGGAACGAGTCCCGGGGAAACCCCAGCAGGGGCCCGGGGAGGGGAACCTTCCAGCCGGGCGAGGAGCCCCGGGACTCCGCTGAGGTCTGACCGGTGCTCGGTACATGAAAGCGGCTACAAAAAGAACAAAGAACCGGAGAGAAACCGGAACCGAAAAGAACCGTGGGGAGAAAACACTGAGACCGGAACAGACTCGGTCGCTTCCGGCCCCGCAGCCGCAGCAGCAGCGCCCCCCGCGGGCCGGAGGAGCGCGGAGCCCCGCAGCAGCAGCAGCAGCGCCCCCCGCGTCCGGAGGAGCACGGAGCCCCGCAGCCGCAGCAGCAGCGCCCCCCGCGGGCCGGAGGAGCGCGGAGCCGCGCAGCAGCAGCAGCAGCGCCCCCCGCGGGCCGGAGGAGCGCGGAGCCCCGCAGCAGCAGCAGCAGCGCCCCCCGCGGCCGGAGGAGCACGGAGCCCCGCAGCCGCAGCAGCAGCGCCCCCCGCGGGCCGGAGGAGCGCGGAGCCGCGCAGCCGCAGCAGCAGCGCCCCCCGCGGGCCGGAGGAGCGCGGAGCCGCGCAGCATGGTCCGGACCAACACGGTCCTGCTCCACTCCCGGGGCGAATCACAATAAATCAGATTATTAATAAAACAGGGAGAATGAAGTCACAATAAGTAAGAGGACCCTGAACCCCCCCCCCCCCCCCCCCCCCCAGAGTCCAGTCTCCTCAGGTCCTGGTCTGGGTCTTCCTGTGCAGGGGGCTGTTGTGTGGAGTCCAGTCTCCTCAGGTCCTGGTCTGGGTCTTCCTGTGCAGGGGGCTGCTGTGTGGAGTCCAGTCTCCTCAGGTCCTGGTCTGGGTCTTCCTGTGCAGGGGGCTGCTGTGTGGAGTCCAGTCTCCTCAGGTCCTGGTCTGGGTCTTCCTGTGCAGGAGGTGGTTCTAAAGCTGATCCTCTGGTTCATTAAATCAAAAGTGTAATGACTCTCTGTGGCCTGAGGGAGGCGCTGCTGCCCCACATCAGAGGCAACACATTTATCCACCAAACAGGACTGACCAGGGGACAGGTCTGCTCTGTGTCCCCAGAGTCAGGACTAAACATGGGACAGGTCCGCTCTGTGTCCCCAGAGTCAGGACTAAACCTGGGACAGGTCTGCTCTGTGTCCCCAGAGTCAGGACTAAACATGGGACAGGTCTGCTCTGTGTCCCCAGAGTCAGGACTAAACATGGGACAGGTCTGCTCTGTGTCCCCAGAGTCAGGACTAAACATGGGACAGGTCTGCTCTGTGTCCCCAGAGTCAGGACTAAACATGGGACAGGTCTGCTCTGTGTCCCCAGAGTCAGGACTTAACATGGGACAGGTCTGCTCTGTGTCCCCAGAGTCAGGACTAAACATGGGACAGGTCTGCCCTGTGTCCCCAGAGTCAGGACTAAACATGGGACAGGTCTGCTCTGTGTCCCCAGAGTCAGGACTAAACCTGGGACAGGTCTGCTCCGTGTCCCCAGAGTCACGACTAAAGAGTCAGGCTGCAGCTCCAGCCTCTGATCCTGGATCATGTCTCAGGAGCAGCGGCTCTACTCCGAGTTCCTCACGGATGCTGAACTTCTCCCCCTCTCTCTAAGGGAGACTCCAGACCCCCTCCTGAGGAAACACACTTCACACGCTTGGACCTGGACCTGGTTCTTTGGGTCCTGACCTGGACCTGGTTCTTTGGGTCCTGACCTGGACCTGGTTCTTTGGGTCCTGACCTGGACCTGGTTCTTTGGGTCCAGACCTGGACCTGGTTCTTTGGGTCCTGACCTGGACCTGGTTCTTAGGGTCCTGACCTGGACCGGGTTCTTTGGGTCCTGACCTGGACCTGGTTCTTTGGGTCCTGACCTGGACCTGGTTCTGTGGGTCCTGACCTGGACCTGGTTCTGTGGGTCCTGACCTGGACCTGGTTCTTTGGGTCCTGACCTGGACCTGGTTCTTTGGGTCCTGACCTGGACCTGGTTCTTTGGGTCCTGACCTGGACCTGGTTCTGTGGGTCCTGACCTGGACCTGGTTCTTTGGGTCCTGACCTGGACCTGGTTCTTTGGGTCCTGACCCAGCTTTCAGGACCACAGGTGAGGGTAGGAACCAGGACTGAGCGGTAGAGCGACTGCAGCTCCGCCCCCGCTGCTCCATCGTCCCCTCACTCGTGAACCAGATCCCGAGGTCCTTGAAGTCCTTCACTTGGGGTCAGGACTCGTTCCAGACCCGGAGGAACAATCCAGCGGTTTCCTGCTGAGAGCCACGGCCTCAGATTCAGAGGTGCTGATCCTCATCCCGGCCGTTTCACACTCGGCTGTGAACCGATCCAGTGAGTGCTGAAGGTCCCTGACCCACGACGCCATCAGGACCACGTCAGAGACCAGATCCTCAGCCCACCCTACTGCAGCCCCTCCCCACCACGACTACGCCTCCATATCCTGTCCATGAAAACCACAAACAGGACTGGGGACAGAGTGCCCCCCTGGAGGAGGCCGACCCCCACCGGGAACCACTCCGACTCACTGCCCAGGATCCGGACTCAGCTCTCTCTTTGGGGGTACAGAGACTGGACCCCCTCAGAAGTGACCCCCTCACCCCAGACTCCCCCAGCACCTCCCACAGTATCTCCAGGGACCCGGTCATGGGCCTTCTCCAGATCCACAAAGCACATGTAGACCGGATGGGCCCACTCCCAGACCCCCTCCAGGATCCTGGAGAGTGCAGAGCTGGTCCTGGTCCAGGTCCAGGACTGGATCCACCTGGTTCCTCTTCAGTCTGAGGTTCTACAGGACCAACCTCCTTTCCAGCACCTTGGAGTCGACTTCACCAGGGAGGCTGAGGAGTGTGATCCCCCTGGAACTGGCTCACACCCTCTGGTCCCCCTTTCTGAACAGGAACCACCACCCCGGTCTGACACTCCCTCGGCACTGTCCCAGACTTCCACCAGTGTGTCAGAGACGTGTGGACCAGGACCAGGACCAGGACCAGGACCAGGATCAGGACCAGGACCAGGACCAGGACGTTAACCAGTGTAACCAGTATAAACCGGTGTAACCAGTGTATCCAGTGTAACCACGGTAACCAATGTAACCACGGTAACCCGTGCCCTGACCCTCTGAAGTGTCGGACACACTCGAGTGTCTGAGCGTTTCCTGCGTCGGTGAATGAACTCACAGAACTTTATTTATTTTAGTTGTGAATGAACTCTGACTTCATCGATCTGTGTGTTCGGCTCCGACCTGGAAAGAACTCTGCAGCCAGGGTCACCTGCGTTCACTGCTAAGCTAAGCTAAGCTAAGCTAAGCTAAGCTAACCACCGTAAACGAGTCACTCCTGTGAATCTGTAACCGTTTCCTGCTTTATTTTGAAGTTCACTCCTCCTGTGTGTGTGTGTGTGTGTGTGTGTGTGTGTGTGTGTGTGTGTGTGTGTGTGTGTGTGTGTGTGTGTGTGTTGTGTGTTGTGTGTGTGTGTGTGTGTGTGTGTGTGTCTGTGTGTGTGTCTGTGTGTTGTGTGTGTGTGTGTGTGTGTGTGTTGTGTTTGTGTGTGTTGTGTTTGTGTGTGTGTGTGTGTCTGTGTGTGTGCAACAACAATAATATTCTGTGAAAGACATCAAACCCAGTGTGTCCCAGCATGCACCGTTGCACGCACGCACACACTAACACACACGAACACACACACACGCACACACACGAACACACACACACGAACACACACACACACGCACACACACACACGCACACACACGAACACACACACACGAACACGCACACACACGCCCTGGGTCGTGTTTAGGAAGTGTTCCTGTTGACGCGATGTGCTCCAGTACCCAGAATGCTTTGTGTTTGCTTCAGCAGCCGTCTTTGTGTTTCTTAAATCAACTTGTCGACTCAGCTACGAGTTTGTAGGTCAGCGAACAAACAGCGTCGCCATGCCAACTAGCACCGGTCGCCATGCCAACTGGTGCCGGTC
>NC_139840.1:65000-85000 GCF_963691815.1 Echiichthys vipera | reverse complement strand
CGACGAGCCGGCCTCCTCCGTGGACACGCCGAAGGTCACCGCGTCCAGAGAGTCTCCTGCAGCAGAGAGGTTTAAATCGGAGTTAGCGAAACATGGTGGAGCAGGAGCCCCCCCCCCCCAGCCCCCCCAGCCCCCCCCCCCCCCCCCCCCCCCCAACGACAGGACAAAACAAATGTCATTAACAGGAAAAGCATGAATGGAGCCGCTGCCTCTAAATATACTCGATATGAGCGGAGACACTAAAAAAAGACAAGGATACACACACACACACACACACACACACACACACACACACACACACACACACACACACACACACACACACACACACACACACACACACACACACACACACACACACACACACACACACACACACACACACACACACACACACACACACACACTCTCTCTTTGTCTCTGGTGCAGGGTAATTGCTGGGGCCCAGATTCGTCTGAATGCAGATTATTCACGGCCCGGGGCTCTCGGTATGCCCCCCCCCCCCCCCCCCCCGTACTGTCCTCTAATTTGAGCCTCTGAGCGACACTTTAATTAAAGGTTCCTCTCAAACAGTCGACTATTTTTAGCACAAAGACATTCTGTACATTTATGTAAGCAAACGGGCGACGGGACGCTGTGATTGGTCAGGAGCGCTCACCCCGACCCAGGACCCGGTTCTGTTCTAGAACCAATCATGAAACCAAAGCTGGACACACGTCCTCAAAACTGTTAAAGTATCTTCAATAAAGTGTCTTTAAACTTTATTACAGTCAGGAAACAGAAGAGACTGTTGAGTGACTGTTGAGTGTGAACAACTCTTCCACGGATGAGATGAGCAGCCGCTCACTAACTCTGTGTTCTCTGGATCCTTCTGTTGAATATGGACACGCACACGCACGCACGCACGCACGCACACGCACGCACGCACACACGCACGCATGCACATACGCACGCACACACACACACACACACACACACACACACACACAGGCCTTTGATCCGTAAATTTACGTTAAACACATGTTGTTTCCTTTCTGAGCTTTGCCTCCGAGCTGTTAGCACGTCACACGCTGTTAGCACGTCACACGCTGTTAGCACGTCACACGCTGTTAGCACGTCACACGCTGTTAGCACGTCACACGCTGTTAGCACGTCACACGCTGTTAGCACGTCACACGCTGTTAGCACGTCACACGCTGTTAGCACGTCACACGCTGTTAGCACGTCACACGCTGTTTGCACGTCACACGCTGTTAGCACGTCACACGCTGTTAGCACGTCACACGCTTCACTCATCTGATTGGTTGGTTTGGCCCGTGTGTTGGTGACGGACAGATGGTTCATCCATCAGTTGACGCCGTGGCGTCATTCACCTGAACAATCACAGACGCTTTCGTCTCATCGTGAATCGGAACTTTACAGGCTGCGTTTTCAAAGCTGTGTCGACAGAATCAAAGTTTTTAATCATCATTTACAGCGTTGACGGTGGGGGAGCGTTCTCTGACCAATCACAGGTCTGCAGGGTCTTAACCCTGTCTTCACCGTCAGTGACCAGCAGACCAATCAGCCGTCAGTGACCAGCGGACCAATCAGCCGTCAGTGACCAGCGGACCAATCAGCCGTCAGTGACCAGCGGACCAATCAGCCGTCAGTGACCAGCTGACCAATCAGCCGTCAGTGACCAGCGGACCAATCAGCCGTCAGTGACCAGCGGACCAATCAGCCGTCAGTGACCAGCGGACCAATCAGCCGTCAGTGACCAGCGGACCAATCAGCCGTCAGTGACCAGCTGACCAATCAGCCGTCAGTGACCAATTGACCAATCAGCCGTCAGTGACCAGCGGACCAATCAGCCGTCAGTGACCAGCGGACCAATCAGCCGTCAGTGACCAGCGGACCAATCAGGCGTCAGTGACCAGCGGACCAATCAGCCGTCAGTGACCAGCGGACCAATCAGCCGTCAGTGACCAGCTGACCAATCAGGCGTCAGTGACCAGCGGACCAATCAGGCGTCAGTGACCAGCTGACCAATCAGCCGTCAGTGACCAGCGGACCAATCAGCCGTCAGTGACCAGCTGACCAATCAGCCGTCAGTGACCAGCGGACCAATCAGCCGTCAGTGACCAGCGGACCAATCAGCCGTCAGTGACTAGCGGACCAATCAGCCGTCAGTGACCAGCGGACCAATCAGCCGTCAGTGACCAGCGGACCAATCAGCCATCAGTGACCAGCTGACCAATCAGCCGTCAGTGACCAGCGGACCAATCAGCCGTCAGTGACCAGCGGACCAATCAGCCGTCAGTGACCAGCGGACCAATCAGCCGTCAGTGACCAGCGGACCAATCAGCCGTCAGTAACCAGCGGACCAATCAGCCGTCAGTGAGCAGCGGATCAATCAGCCGTCAGTGACCAGCGGACCAATCAGCCGTCAGTGACCAGCGGACCAATCAGCCGACAGTGACCAGCGGACCAATCAGCCGTCAGTAACCAGCGGACCAATCAGCCGTCAGTGACCAGCGGACCAATCAGCCGTCAGTGAGCAGCGGACCAATCAGCCGTCAGTGAGCAGCCTCAGGGTTAAATGTGTGTCAGAGAAAAGTTCACTGAGACAGAATCGATCGACTGAAACGTGTCAACGAACTTTAAACAAACTTTGAACTCTTTGGATTTTTGTGAATGAGCTGAAAATAGACGGACAGACAGACGGACAGACGGACGGACAGACAGAGGGACGGACAGAGGGACAGACGGACGGACAGACAGAGGGACGGACAGAGGGACAGACGGACGGACAGAGGGACAGACGGAGGGACAGACAGACAGACGGACAGACAGACAGAGGGACGGACAGACAGACAGACAGAGGGACAGAAGGACAGACAGACAGACAGACACACAGACGGAGGGACAGACAGAGGGACGGACAGACAGACAGACAGAGAGACAGACAGACGGAGGGACAGACAGACAGACAGACAGACAGACAGACAGACAGACAGACAGAGGGACAGACGGACAGACAGAGGGACAGACAGACAGACAGACAGAGGGACAGACAGACAGACAGACAGAGGGACAGACGGACAGACAGACAGACAGAGGGACAGACAGACAGACAGACAGACAGACAGACAGAGGGACAGACGGACAGACAGACAGACAGAGGGACAGACAGACAGACAGACAGACAGAGGGACAGACAGACAGACAGACAGACAGACAGACAGACAGAGGGACAGACGGACAGACAGACAGACAGAGGGACAGACAGACAGACAGAGGGACAGACAGACGGACAGACAGACAGACAGAGGGACAGACAGACAGACAGACAGACGGAGGGACGGACAGACAGACAGACAGAGGGACAGACAGACAGACGGACAGACAGACAGACAGAGGGACAGACAGACAGACAGACGGAGGGACGGACGGACAGACAGACAGAGGGACAGACAGACAGACGGACAGAGGGACTGACTCTTTTTCATCAGAAGAAAGAGGTCAAAGGTCAGTCACAGAGGTTGATGCTAAGCTAAAGGCTAAAGAGCAAAACACCAGCTAGCGCTAATGTTAGCTTCAGGGAAACGGGCTCTTTCAGCTTTGTCACCACCCAAAACAAGAGCTTTAAGTGAGCCTCCCCCTGCTGCACATTACAGAGAATGCAGCTTTAAGTGGACATTGGAGAGAAGGCAGCTTTAAGTGGACATTAGAGAGAATGTAGCTTTAAGTGGACATTAGAGAGAATGCAGCTTTAAGTGGACATTAGAGAGAATGCAGCTTTAAGTGGAAAGTCTCACCTGGCTCTGCGAAGGTGATGGTCTCAGACGGCGGTTCGGGCGGCGTCGGGCCCCCGGGGCTCTGCCCGTCCTCCTGGATCTCCACGCTGCCGTCTTCAGCCACGCGGCCCACGTGCAGCTTCTTGATGGCGTTGAGCACGGCGGCCCGAGGGACCGGGTGCGTCAGGTTGGGCCGAGTGCTCAGGTGCAGCATGTTGAGAATGTGACGCTTCACCGCCTCCACCATGTCGCTCTGTCCTCCCGGCGAAGACGAGTTCCTCCTCATCTGAGACAGAGAACAGGACGGACAGGCCGGGGACGGACCCGGGGACGGACCCGGGGACGGACCCGGGGACGGACCCGGGGACGGACCCGGGGACGGACCCGGCTCCAGGAGCCCAGGCGCCACGTCCACTCCCGGAGAAACCGTGGGAGAGGCATCGACGAGAAGACCGACGACCACGAAGAAGAACGCCGAAAACAGCGAGCACATGATGGGCCTGGTGGTTCTGGTCCTGGTGTTCCTGGTCCTGGTTTTCCTGGTTCTGGTGGTTCTGGTTCTGGTGTTTCTGTTGGTTCTGACCCTGGTGTTCAGGTCTTGGTTTTCCTGGTTCTGGTGGTTCTTGTCCTGGTGGTTCTGGTTCTGGTCCTGGTGTTTCTGGTCCTGGTATTTCTGTTGGTTCTGACCCTGGTGTTCAGGTCTTGGTTTTCCTGGTTCTGGTGGTTCTTGTCCTGGTCGTTGTGGTTCTGGTCCTGGTGATCCTGGTGTTTCTGGTCCTGGTGTTTCTGGTCCTGGTGGTTCTGGTTCTGGTCCTGGTATTTCTGGTCCCAGTGTTCCTGGTGGTTCTGGTCGTTGTGGTTCTGGCCCTGGTGATCCTGGTGTTTCTGGTCCTGGTGTTTCTGGTCCTGGTGTTTCTGGTCCTGGTGTTTCTGGTCCTGGTGATCCTGGTGTTTCTGGTCCTGGTGGTCCTGGTCCTGGTGGTCCTGGTCCTGGTGATCCTGGTGTTTCTGGTCCTGGTGGTCCTGGTCCCGGTGGTCCTGGTTCTGGTGTGGACAGCTCGGTGGTGCAGGGTCACTCTACTCTCCTCTCCTCTCTGTTTCTGTAATTATACCTCTGTCCGTTTAATCCCTCCCTCCAGCCACAGAGGTATTCCCTCACACACACACACTCACACACTCACACAGTCACTCACACACACACACACACACACACACACACACACACACACACACACACACACACACACACCAAAATCTGTGAGTAAAGTCTCAGAATATCTCAGGACTGTTTGTGGTGTTTCCTCCTGAATGAACGTCACGACAGAAGAGGAGGACGAGTGTCATACCACACACACACACACACACACACACACACACACACACACACACACACACACACACACACATGGATGACTCAGCACAGCATCATCGTCACCTCACGTGGAGGAGAAACTCCGTCGGTGTGAAATTAATTTAGACCGAAGAGTTTGTTGTTAAAATCAGAATCCTGCACACAGCAGATGGACCCCACACACACACACACACACACACACACACACACACACACACACACACACACACACACACACACACACACACACACACACACACACACACACACACACACACACACAGTGACATCAGCACGCCCTCTGCTGGTGGGAGCAGGTGTTACGGCCTCTTCACCTGAAACAGCGTCTGTCGTTCATCATCAAATAACTTATAGTCACATTAATATAAATAAATAAATAAATAAATAAATAAATACATAAAAAAATAAATATATAAATAAATAAATAAATATATAAATAAATAAATAAATAAATATATAAAAAAATAAATATATAAATAAATAAATAAATAAATAAATACATAAAAAAATAAATATATAAATAAATAAATAAATAAATAAATAAATAAATATAAAAAATAAATAAATACATTAATTAATAAATAAATACATAAATAAATAAATAAATATATAAAAAAATAAATATATAAATAAATAAATAAATATAAAAAATAAATAAATACATTAATTAATAAATAAATACATAAATAAATAAATATATAAATAAATACATAAATAAATATATAAATAAATAAATACATAAATAAATATATAAATAAATAAATATATAAATAAATAAATATATAAATAGATGAATAAATATATACACAAATAAATAAATAAATATATAAATAAATATATAAATAAATAAATAAATATGTAAATAAATAAATATATAAATAAATAAATATATAAATAGATGAATAAATATATACACAAATAAATAAATAAATATATAAATAAATATATAAATAAATAAATAAATACATAAATAAATATATAAATAAATAAATACATAAATAAATATATAAATAAATAAATACATAAATAAATATATAAATAAATAAATACATAAATAAATAAATACATGAATAAATAAGTAAATAAATATATAAATAAATAAATATATAAATAGATGAATAAATATATACACAAATAAATAAATAAATATATAAATAAATATATAAATAAATAAATAAATATGTAAATAAATAAATATATAAATAAATAAATAAATACATAAATATTTAAATAAATACATTAATAAATATATAAATAAATAAATACATAAATAAATAAATAAATACATAAATATATAAATAAATAAATACATAAATAAATAAATACATAAATATATAAATAAATAAATACATACATAAATAAATAAATACATAAATACATGAATTAATAAATATATAAATAAATAAATACATAAATAAGTAAATACATGAATTAATAAATACATAAATAAATACATAAATACATGAATTAATAAATATATAAATACATAAATAAGTAAATACATGAATTAATAAATATATAAATAAATAAATACATAAATAAGTAAATACATGAATTAATAAATATATAAATAAGTAAATACATAAATAAGTAAATACATGAATTAATAAATATATAAATAAATAAATACATAAATACATAAATTAATAAATATATAAATAAATAAATACATAAATAAGTAAATACATAAATAAATAAATAAATAAGTACATAAATAAATAAATAAATAAATAAATAAGTAAATACATAAATAAGTAAATACATAAATAAGTAAATACATGAATTAATAAATACATAAATAAGTAAATACATGAATTAATAAATATATAAATGAATAAATAACTTATAAAGTCACATAGATGTGAAATGTAACTCATATTTCACATCTATGTGACTTCTTAACTGTTGCTGTCATTCACGACCCTTTGGGGCGGCAGCAGCTCAGTCCAGAGGTGACTTGGCTGGAACCGTAGGGTCGCTGGTTCAAGTCCCTGTGTGGACCATGTATGGGGAGTGGACTGGTGGCTGGAGAGGTGCCAGTTCATCTCCGGGGCACTGCCGAGGTGCTGTTGAGCAAGGCACCGAACCCCCAACTGCTCAGGGCGCTGGTCACTGGCCGCCCCCCCGCTGATTGGGAGGAACGGCCTCCCTGATCTGAACCCCAGCGTCTGGTGTTAGACTTGTGTGCTGGTCCTGGATCCTCTTTAACAAACACCATGTTGGAACAGAAGGAGGCTCAGAAGTGGACCTGGTCCCAGAGCACACTAGGCCAAAGGTCCAGGATCCAGTCTGTGATGGTCTCATCTGATCTGAGGCCGGATGTTTTGGACACTCGGGTGAAGAGAGGGGCAGAGCTGTCAGCTGATCACCATCTGGGGATGAGCGGGTCAGAGGACGGGGAAGGTTCTGGACAGACCGGGTAAACCCAAACCAGTAGTGTGGGTGAACTGGGACCGTCTGGAGGAGGCCCCTGTCCCAGAGACCTTCACCTCACACCTCCGGAGGAGCTTTCCTGGCGTCCCTGTGGAGGTTGGGGGCATCGAACCGGAGTGGGCGTGGTCCACACGTCTCTGACACACTGGTGGAAGTCTGGGACAGTGCCGAGGGAGTGGCAGACCGGGGTGGTGGTTCCTGTTCAGAAAGGGGGACCAGAGGGTGTGAGCCAGTTCCAGGGGGATCACACTCCTCAGCCTCCCTGGTGAAGTCGACTCCAAGGTGCTGGAAAGGAGGTTGGTCCTGTAGAACCTCAGACTGAAGAGGAACCAGGTGGATCCAGTCCTGGACCTGGACCAGGACCAGCTCTGCACTCTCCAGGATCCTGGAGGGGGTCTGGGAGTGGGCCCACCCGGTCTACATGTGCTTTGTGGATCTGGAGAAGGCCCATGACCGGGTCCCTGGAGATACTGTGGGAGGTGCTGGGGGAGTCTGGGGTGAGGGGGTCACTTCTGAGGGGGTCCAGTCTCTGTACCCCCAAAGAGAGAGCTGAGTCTGGATCCTGGGCAGTGAGTCGGAGTGGTTCCCGGTGGGGGTCGGCCTCCTCCAGGGGGGCACTCTGTCACCAGTCCTGTTTGTGGTTTTCATGGACAGGATATGGAGGCGTAGTCGTGGTGGGGAGGGGCTGCAGTAGGGTGGGCTGAGGATCTGGTCTCTGACGTGGTCCTGATGGCGTCGTGGGTCAGGGACCTTCAGCACTCACTGGATCGGTTCACAGCCGAGTGTGAAACGGCCGGGATGAGGATCAGCACCTCTGGATCTGAGGCCGTGGCTCTCAGCAGGAAACCGCTGGATTGTTCCTCCGGGTCTGGAACGAGTCCTGACCCCAAGTGAAGGACTTCAAGGACCTCGGGATCTGGTTCAGGAGTGAGGGGACGATGGAGCAGCGGGGGCGGAGCTGCAGTCGCTCTACCGCTCAGTCCTGGTTCCTACCCTCACCTGTGGTCCTGAAAGCTGGGTCAGGACCCAAAGAACCAGGTCCAGATCAGGACCCAAAGAACCAGGTCCAGGTCAGGACCCAAAGAACCAGGTCCAGGTCAGGACCCACAGAACCAGGTCCAGGTCCAAGCGTCTGAAATGTGTTTCCTCAATATCAGAGGCTGGAGCTGCTGCCCCTGAGACCTGATCCAGGATCAGAGGCTGGAGCTGCTGCCCCTGAGACCTGATCCAGGACCAGAGGCTGGAGCTGCTTCCCCTGAGACCTGATCCAGGATCAGAGGCCGGAGCTGCTGCCCCTGAGACCTGATCCAGGATCAGAGGCTGGAGCTGCTGCCCCTGAGACCTGATCCAGGACCAGAGGCTGGAGCTGCTGCCCCTGAGACCTGATCCAGGATCAGAGGCTGGAGCTGCTGCCCCTGAGACCTGATCCAGGATCAGAGGCTGGAGCTGCTGCCCCTGAGACCTGATCCAGGATCAGAGGCTGGAGCTGCTGCCCCTGAGACCTGATCCAGGACCAGAGGCTGGAGCTGCTGCCCCTGAGACCTGATCCAGGATCAGAGGCTGGAGCTGCTGCCCCTGGGACCTGATCCAGGACCAGAGGCTGGAGCTGCTGCCCCTGAGACCTGATCCAGGATCAGAGGCTGGAGCTGCTGCCCCTGGGACCTGATCCAGGATCAGAGGCTGGAGCTGCTGCCCCTGGGACCTGATCCAGGATCAGAGGCTGGAGCTGCTGCCCCTGAGACCTGATCCAGGATCAGAGGCTGGAGCTGCTGCCCCTGAGACCTGATCCAGGATCAGAGGCTGGAGCTGCTGCCCCTGGGACCTGATCCAGGATCAGAGGCTGGAGCTGCTGCCCCTGAGACCTGATCCAGGATCAGAGGCTGGAGCTGCTGCCCCTGAGACCTGATCCAGGATCAGAGGCTGGAGCTGCTGCCCCTGAGACCTGATCCAGGACCAGAGGCTGGAGCTGCTGCCCCTGAGACCTGATCCAGGATCAGAGGCTGGAGCTGCTGCCCCTGAGACCTGATCCAGGACCAGAGGCTGGAGCTGCTGCCCCTGAGACCTGATCCAGGACCAGAGGCTGGAGCTCGGGGTCTAAATTTAATCCAAATCATTCAAACATTTCAGTTTTTGTCCATTTGATAAAAAACAAATAAATATTAAAGAATATAAAAGAATAACTCATAAAGTCACTTAAATCAAACACAACATAAATACTAATATAAGAGTTATTTATTTATTTATTATAATAAATAAATAAATAACTCTTCAGAAGCGACCCAACAGTTTTTACGTCACTTCCGGTTCTTCTGTATAATGAAAATAATAATTATTAATAAATAAAATAATGCGTTGAACAGAAACAGCTGAATGAACATTTATATTTATATTTATATTTATATTTTATTTAAACACGGAAACAGCAGCTTTGTTCTGTAAACACTGGAATTAAAACCCAATCAGCTGACTTCAAGCCCCGCCCCCTGCTCACACACACACACACACACACACACACACACACACACACACACACACACACACACACACACACACACTCTCCTCCCCCTCAGCAGCAGCGGCTCGGTGTTAATCCTCTTCATCATGGCGGAAATCAAAACGGGAATTTTCGCTAAAAACGTGCAGAAAAGACTGAACCGCGCGCAGGAGAAGGTAAGAGACGGGGGGGGGGGGGGGGGGTGAGGAAGAGGAGGAGGTGAAGAGGAGGAGGTGAAGAGGAGGAGGTGAAGAGGAGGAGGGGACAGATGGAGGAGTGCAGGAGTCACGCGGCCGCGCAGCCTCGTGCATGTTTCGTGTTGTGTTTAAATATAAACGCGCTTCGGTTCTTTTGATGTTTTCGGGTCAAATCCGCACAAACAGATGACGTCACGGCCGAAACACACGAGGCCCAATGATCAGAAACGCTTCTGATTGGTTCAGGCGGATTAACGCCGTAACACCTTGTGATGACGTCACATGCACGGTGAAAAACATGTCGCGTTTTTCAAGTTTTTAATAAAAAGGAAACGAGGTGTTTTCCAAGGTCGGGGGTGGACGCAGCGTGATGACGTCATTGTTGACGCAGGATCAGTCCTCTGCACGTGAGCACGCGTTTATATTTATACACAAAGACTCGACAGAGATAAATAAAATAATCATAATATAATTAATATTTATTCATATTTATGAGATTTTAATGCGCCAGAGCCTTTGCCTGGTTCTGATTGGACCTTTGCCTGGTTCTGATTGGACCTTTACCTGGTTCTGATTGGTCCTGTCCGTGGTGCTGAACATTTACCTGGTTCTGATTGGTCCTGTCCGTGGTGCTGAACATTTACCTGGTTCTGATTGGTCCTGTCCGTGGTGCTGAACCTTTACCTGGTTCTGACTGGACGCTGTCCGTGGTGCTGAACCTTTACCTGGTTCTGATTGGTCCTGTCCGTGGTGCTGAACCTATACCTGGTTCTGATTGGACGCTGTCCGTGGTGCTGAACCTTTGCCTGGTTCTGATTGGTCCTGTCCGTGGTGCTGAACCTTTACCTGGTTCTGATTGGTCCTGTCCGTGGTGCTGAACCTTTGCCTGGTTCTGATTGGTCCTGTCCGTGGTGCTGAACCTTTACCTGGTTCTGATTGGACGCTGTCCGTGGTGCTGAACCTTTACCTGGTTCTGATTGGTCCTGTCCGTGGTGCTGAACCTTTACCTGGTTCTGATTGGTCCTGTCCGTGGTGCTGAACCTTTACCTGGTTCTGATTGGTCCTGTCCGTGGTGCTGAACCTTTACCTGGTTCTGATTGGTCCTGTCCGTGGTGCTGAACCTTTACCTGGTTCTGATTGGTCCTGTCCGTGGTGCTGAACCTTTACCTGGTTCTGATTGGTCCTGTCCGTGGTGCTGAACCTTTGCCTGGTTCTGATTGGTCCTGTCCGTGGTGCTGAACCTTTACCTGGTTCTGATTGGTCCTGTCCGTGGTGCTGAGCCTTTACCTGGTTCTGATTGGTCCTGTCTGTGGTGCTGAACATTTACCTGGTTCTGATTGGACGCTGTCCGTGGTGCTGAACCTTTACCTGGTTCTGATTGGATGCTGTCCGTGGTGCTGAACCTTTACCTGGTTCTGATTGGACGCTGTCCGTGGTGCTGAACCTTTACCTGGTTCTGATTGGATGCTGTCCGTGGTGCTGAACCTTTACCTGGTTCTGATTGGACGCTGTCCGTGGTGCTGAACCTTTACCTGGTTCTGACTGGACGCTGTCCGTGGTGCTGAACATTTACCTGGTTTTGACTGGATGCTGTCCGTGGTGTGGCTTAGCGTGATGTGGCGTGGCGTGGCGTGGCGTGGCGTGTTGTGACGTGACGTGGCGTGGCGTGGCGTGTTGTGATGTGGGGTGACTTGGCGTGGCGTGGCGTGGCGTGGCGTGATGCGGCGTTGCGTTGCGTGGCATGGCGTGATGTGATGTGATGTGGCGTGGCGTGGGGTGGCGTGGCGTGGCGTGGCGTGGCGTTGTGATGATGCTCAGAACGATCTGAGGAACAACAGAATCTGAAACGTGTCGTTATGAAGAAAGCGTCGTTTTGTGTCTTTGATGTTTTTCAGGTTCTGCAGAAACTGGGAAAAGCCGACGAGACCAAAGACGAACAGTTCGAACAAGTGGTGATCAACTTCAGGAGGCAGGAGGTGACGCTCGCACGCCACAACATCCACCACGCCGTGTTATTACACGTGTCATTAACCACGGCGTGTTATGACACGTGTCATTAACCACGGCGTGTCATTAACCCGTGTCATTAACCACGGCGTGTCATTAACCCGTGTTATTAACCACGGCATGTTATTACACGTGTCATTAACCACGGCGTGTCATTAACCCGTGTCATTAACCACGGCGTGTCATTAACCACGGCGTGTCATTAACCCGTGTCATTAACCACGGCGTGTCATTAACCCGTGTCATTAACCACGGCGTGTTATTACACGTGTTATTAACCACCACGTGTTATTACACGTGTCATTAACCACGGCGTGTTATTACCCGTGTCATTAACCACGGCGTGTCATTAACCACGGCGTGTCATTAACCACGGCGTGTCATTAACCACGGCGTGTCATTAACCACGGCGTGTCATTAACCCGTGTAATTAACCACGGCGTGTTATTACACGTGTTATTAACCACCACGTGTTATTACACGTGTCATTAACCACGGCGTGTCACTAACCACGGCGTGTCATTAACCACGGCGTGTCATTAACAACGGCGTGTCATTAACCACGGCGTGTCATTAACCACGGCGTGTCATTAACCACGGCGTGTCACTAACCACGGCGTGTCACTAACCACGGCGTGTCATTACACGTGTCATTAACCACGGCGTGCCATTAACCACGGCGTGTCATTAACCACGGCGTGTCATTAACCACGGCGTGTCACTAACCACGGCGTGTCATTACACGTGTCATTAACCACGGCGTGTCATTACACGTGTCATTAACCACGGCGTGTCATTAACCACGGCGTGTCACTAACCACGGCGTGTCATTAACCACGGCGTGTCATTAACCACGGCGTGTCACTAACCACGGCGTGTCACTAACCACGGCGTGTCACTAACCACGGCGTGTCACTAACCCGTGTCTGGTTTCAGTCTGAAGGCTCGCGGCTGCAGAGGGAGATGAAGTCGTACATGTCGGCCATTAAAGGTGAGGAACGTCTGCTCGTGTTTGCATCTGATCATAATTCAGTCTCACGGTGAACATGTGACCTGGTGTGTGTCTCTGTGTGTGTGTGTCCTCGTGTGTGTCCTGGTGTGTGTCTCTGTGTGTGTCTCTGTGTGTGTGTGTCCTGGTGTGTGTCCTCGTGTGTGTCCTGGTGTGTGTCTCTGTGTGTGTCTCTGTGTGTGTGTGTCCTGGTGTGTGTCCTGGTGTGTGTCCTGGTGTGTGTCCTGTTGTGTGTCCTGGTGTGTGTCCTGGTGTGTGTCCTCGTGTGTGTCCTGGTGTGTGTCTTTGTGTGTGTCTCTGTGTCCGTCCTCAGGGATGCAGCAGGCCTCCATCAACCTGACGCAGTCTCTGCATGAAGTGTACGAACCCGACTGGCACGGGAAGGACGACGTCATGGTCATCGGGAAGGTCAGAGTCTGAAAGTGCTTCACACAAACGCCACACAAGCGCGTGACCGTGACCGTGACCGTGACCGTGACCGTGATCGTGATCGTGATCGTGACCGTGACCGTGATCGTGACCGTGACCGTGACCGTGACCGTGACCGTGATCGTGACCGTGATCGTGACCGTGACCGTGACCGTGATCGTGATCGTGATCGTGACCGTGATCGTGACTGTGATCGTGACCGTGACCGTGATCGTGACCGTGATCGTGAGCGTGATCGTGACCGTGATCGTGATCGTGACCGTGACCGTGACCGTGACCGTGATCGTGACCGTGACCGTGATCGTGATCGTGACCGTGACCGTGACCGTGATCGTGACCGTGACCGTGATCGTGACCGTGACCGTGACCGTGACCGTGACCGTGACCGTGACCGTGACCGTGATCGTGACCGTGATCGTGACCGTGATCGTGACCGTGACCGTGATCGTGACCGTGACCGTGACCGTGACGTGATCGTGATCGTGACCGTGACCGTGATCGTGACCGTGATCGTGACCGTGACCGTGATCGTACGGAATAAAGTTGTGTGTGCTGTGACAGTGTGAGTTGTGTGTGTGTGTGTGTGCTGTGACAGCGTGAGTTGTGTGTGTGTGCTGTGACAGTGTGAGTTGTGTGAGTTGTGTGTGTGTGCTGTGACAGCGTGAGTTGTGTGTGTGCTGTGACAGCGTGAGTTGTGTGTGTGTTTGTGCTGTGACAGCGTGAGTTGTGTGTGTGTGCTGTGACAGCGTGAGTTGTGTGTGTGTGTGTGTGTGCTGTGACAGCGTGAGTTGTGTGTGTGCTGTGACAGCGTGAGTTGTGTGTGTGTGTGTGTGCTGTGACAGTGTGAGTTGTGTGTGTGTGTGTGTGTGCTGTGACAGCGTGAGTTGTGTGTGTGCTGTGACAGCGTGAGTTGTGTGTGTGTGTGTGTGCTGTGACAGCGTGAGTTGTGTGTCTGCTGCAGGACTGCGACGCCCTGTGGGAGGACTTTCATAACAAACTGGTGGACTCGCTGCTGCTGAACCTGGACGCGTACCTGCAACAGTTTCCAGACCTCAAGGTAAGAAACACTTCCTGGATCTTTGATGACAGTGTTGATGTCAGACTGAAACACTTCCTGGATCTTTGATGACAGTGTTGATGTCAGACTGAAACACTTCCTGGATCTTTGATGACAGTGTTGATGTCAGACTGAAACACTTCCTCTGGATCTTTGATGACAGTGTTGATGTCAGACTGAAACACTTCCTCTGGATCTTTGATGACAGTGTTGATGTCAGACTGAAACACTTCCTCTGGATCTTTGATGACAGTGTTGATGTCAGACTGAAACACTTCCTGGATCTTTGATGACAGTGTTGATGTCAGACTGAAACACTTCCTGGATCTTTGATGACAGTGTTGATGTCAGACTGAAACACTTCCTGGATCTTTGATGACAGTGTTGATGTCAGACTGAAACACTTCCTGGATCTTTGATGACAGTGTTGATGTCAGACTGAAACACTTCCTCTGGATCTTTGATGACAGTGTTGATGTCAGACTGAAACACTTCCTCTGGATCTTTGATGACAGTGTTGATGTCAGACTGAAACACTTCCTGGATCTTTGATGACAGTGTTGATGTCAGACTGAAACACTTCCTCTGGATCTTTGATGACAGTGTTGATGTCAGACTGAAACACTTCCTGGATCTTTGATGACAGTGTTGATGTCAGACTGAAACACTTCCTCTGGATCTTTGATGACAGTGTTGATGTCAGACTGAAACACTTCCTGGATCTTTGATGACAGTGTTGATGTCAGACTGAAACACTTCCTCTGGATGACAGTGTTGATGTCAGACTGAAACACTTCCTCTGGATCTTTGATGACAGTGTTGATGTCAGACTGAAACACTTCTCTGGATCTTTGATGACAGTGTTGATGTCAGACTGAAACACTTCCTCTGGATCTTTGATGACAGTGTTGATGTCAGACTGAAACACTTCCTCTGGATCTTTGATGACAGTGTTGATGTCAGACTGAAACACTTCCTCTGGATCTTTGATGACAGTGATGATGTCAGACTGAAACACTTCCTGGATCTTTGATGACAGTGTTGATGTCAGACTGAAACACTTCCTGGATCTTTGATGACAGTGTTGATGTCAGACTGAAACACTTCCTGGATCTTTGATGACAGTGTTGATGTCAGACTGAAACACTTCCTCTGGATCTTTGATGACAGTGTTGATGTCAGACTGAAACACTTCCTCTGGATCTTTGATGACAGTGTTGATGTCAGACTGAAACACTTCCTCTGGATCTTTGATGACAGTGTTGATGTCAGACTGAAACACTTCCTGGATCTTTGATGACAGTGTTGATGTCAGACTGAAACACTTCCTGGATCTTTGATGACAGTGTTGATGTCAGACTGAAACACTTCCTGGATCTTTGATGACAGTGTTGATGTCAGACTGAAACACTTCCTCTGGATCTTTGATGACAGTGTTGATGTCAGACTGAAACACTTCCTGGATCTTTGATGACAGTGTTGATGTCAGACTGAAACACTTCCTCTGGATCTTTGATGACAGTGTTGATGTCAGACTGAAACACTTCCTCTGGATCTTTGATGACAGTGTTGATGTCAGACTGAAACACTTCCTGGATCTTTGATGACAGTGTTGATGTCAGACTGAAACACTTCCTCTGGATCTTTGATGACAGTGTTGATGTCAGACTGAAACACTTCCTCTGGATCTTTGATGACAGTGTTGATGTCAGACTGAAACACTTCCTCTGGATCTTTGATGACAGTGTTGATGTCAGACTGAAACACTTCCTCTGGATCTTTGATGACAGTGTTGATGTCAGACTGAAACACTTCCTCTGGATCTTTGATGACAGTGTTGATGTCAGACTGAAACACTTCCTGGATCTTTGATGACAGTGTTGATGTCAGACTGAAACACTTCCTCTGGATCTTTGATGACAGTGTTGATGTCAGACTGAAACACTTCCTGGATCTTTGATGACAGTGTTGATGTCAGACTGAAACACTTCCTCTGGATCTTTGATGACAGTGTTGATGTCAGACTGAAACACTTCCTCTGGATCTTTGATGACAGTGTTGATGTCAGACTGAAACACTTCCTGGATCTTTGATGACAGTGTTGATGTCAGACTGAAACACTTCCTCTGGATCTTTGATGACAGTGTTGATGTCAGACTGAAACACTTCCTGGATCTTTGATGACAGTGTTGATGTCAGACTGAAACACTTCCTGGATCTTTGATGACAGTGTTGATGTCAGACTGAAACACTTCCTGGATCTTTGATGACAGTGTTGATGTCAGACTGAAACACTTCCTGGATCTTTGATGACAGTGTTGATGTCAGACTGAAACACTTCCTCTGGATCTTTGATGACAGTGTTGATGTCAGACTGAAACACTTCCTCTGGATCTTTGATGACAGTGTTGATGTCAGACTGAAACACTTCCTCCTGACCTTTGATGACAGTGTTGATGTCAGACTGAAACACTTCCTCTGGATCTTTGATGACAGTGTTGATGTCAGACTGAACACTTCCTGGATCTTTGATGACAGTGTTGATGTCAGACTGAAACACTTCCTCTGGATCTTTGATGACAGTGTTGATGTCAGACTGAAACACTTCCTGGATCTTTGATGACAGTGTTGATGTCAGACTGAAACACTTCCTGGATCTTGATGACAGTGTTGATGTCAGACTGAAACACTTCCTCTGGATCTTTGATGACAGGTGTTGATGTCAGACTGAAACACTTCCTCTGGATCTTTGATGACAGTGTTGATGTCAGACTGAAACACTTCCTCTGGATCTTTGATGACAGTGTTGATGTCAGACTGAAACACTTCCTCTGGATCTTTGATGACAGTGTTGATGTCAGACTGAAACACCTCCTCTGGATCTTTGATGACAGTGTTGATGTCAGACTGAAACACTTCCTCTGGATCTTTGATGACAGTGTTGATGTCAGACTGAAACACTTCCTCTGGATCTTTGATGACAGTGTTGATGTCAGACTGAAACACTTCCTCTGGATCTTTGATGACAGTGTTGATGTCAGACTGAAACACTTCCTCTGGATCTTTGATGACAGTGTTGATGTCAGACTGAAACACTTCCTGGATCTTTGATGACAGTGTTGATGTCAGACTGAAACACTTCCTGGATCTTTGATGACAGTGTTGATGTCAGACTGAAACACTTCCTGGATCTTTGATGACAGTGTTGATGTCAGACTGAAACACTTCCTCTGGATCTTTGATGACAGTGTTGATGTCAGACTGAAACACTTCCTGGATCTTTGATGACAGTGTTGATGTCAGACTGAAACACTTCCTGGATCTTTGATGACAGTGTTGATGTCAGACTGAAACACTTCCTCTGGATCTTTGATGACAGTGTTGATGTCAGACTGAAACACTTCCTCTGGATCTTTGATGACAGTGTTGATGTCAGACTGAAACACTTCCTCTGGATCTTTGATGACAGTGTTGATGTCAGACTGAAACACTTCCTCTGGATCTTTGATGACAGTGTTGATGTCAGACTGAAACACTTCCTCTGGATCTTTGATGACAGTGTTGATGTCAGACTGAAACACTTCCTCTGGATCTTTGATGACAGTGTTGATGTCAGACTGAAACACTTCCTCTGGATCTTTGATGACAGTGTTGATGTCAGACTGAAACACTTCCTGGATCTTTGATGACAGTGTTGATGTCAGACTGAAACACTTCCTCTGGATCTTTGATGACAGTGTTGATGTCAGACTGAAACACTTCCTCTGGATCTTTGATGACAGTGTTGATGTCAGACTGAAACACTTCCTGGATCTTTGATGACAGTGTTGATGTCAGACTGAAACACTTCCTCTGGATCTTTGATGACAGTGTTGATGTCAGACTGAAACACTTCCTCTGGATCTTTGATGACAGTGTTGATGTCAGACTGAAACACTTCCTGGATCTTTGATGACAGTGTTGATGTCAGACTGAAACACTTCCTCTGGATCTTTGATGACAGTGTTGATGTCAGACTGAAACACTTCCTCTGGATCTTTGATGACAGTGTTGATGTCAGACTGAAACACTTCCTCTGGATCTTTGATGACAGTGTTGATGTCAGACTGAAACACTTCCTCTGGATCTTTGATGACAGTGTTGATGTCAGACTGAAACACTTCCTCTGGATCTTTGATGACAGTGTTGATGTCAGACTGAAACACTTCCTCTGGATCTTTGATTACAGTGTTGATGTCAGACTGAAACACTTCCTCTGGATCTTTGATGACAGTGTTGATGTCAGACTGAAACACTTCCTCTGGATCTTTGATGACAGTGTTGATGTCAGACTGAAACACTTCCTCTGGATCTTGATGACAGTGTTGATGTCAGACTGAAACACTTCCTCTGGATCTTTGATGACAGTGTTGATGTCAGACTGAAACACTTCCTCTGGATCTTTGATGACAGTGTTGATGTCAGACTGAAACACTTCCTCTGGATCTTTGATGACAGTGTTGATGTCAGACTGAAACACTTCCTCTGGATCTTTGATGACAGTGTTGATGTCAGACTGAAACACTTCCTCTGGATCTTTGATGACAGTGTTGATGTCAGACTGAAACACTTCCTGGATCTTTGATGACAGTGTTGATGTCAGACTGAAACACTTCCTCTGGATCTTTGATGACAGTGTTGATGTCAGACTGAAACACTTCCTGGATCTTTGATGACAGTGTTGATGTCAGACTGAAACACTTCCTCTGGATCTTTGATGACAGTGTTGATGTCAGACTGAAACACTTCCTCTGGATCTTTGATGACAGTGTTGATGTCAGACTGAAACACTTCCTCTGGATCTTTGATGACAGTGTTGATGTCAGACTGAAACACTTCCTCTGGATCTTTGATGACAGTGTTGATGTCAGACTGAAACACTTCCTCTGGATCTTTGATGACAGTGTTGATGTCAGACTGAAACACTTCCTGGATCTTTGATGACAGTGTTGATGTCAGACTGAAACACTTCCTCTGGATCTTTGATGACAGTGTTGATGTCAGACTGAAACACTTCCTCTGGATCTTTGATGACAGTGTTGATGTCAGACTGAAACACTTCCTCTGGATCTTTGATGACAGTGTTGATGTCAGACTGATTTCTCTTCTGATTCTGAAACCTTTCAGACTCGTGTCGCCAAAAGAAGTCGCAAACTCATCGACTACGACAGCGCTCGCCATCAC
>NC_139840.1:50000-60000 GCF_963691815.1 Echiichthys vipera | reverse complement strand
ACCAGGAGAGACCAGGAGAGACCAGGAGAGAGTTAGAGACCAGGAGAGACCAGGAGAGAGTTAGAGACCAGGAGAGACCAGGAGAGAGTTACTGTACACCAGCCAGAAGACTCTTTCTGTGTCGCCATCAGTGACTCAGGACCACTGCGACTCGCCAGAACGCCATCACCACCAGAAGATGAGAGTCCACCTGAGAGTCCAGTCGCCAGCTCCAATCACATGCTCCGCCCTGTCTCACCTGGACCACCGCGGCCCAAATCCCCAATACAGGTAGATCTGGACCTGAATGATCAGATACACATTACAGGTAGATCTGGACCTGAAGGATCAGATACTCATCACAGGTAGATCTGGACCTGAAGGGTTAGATACACATCACAGGTAGATCTGGACCTGAATGATCCAGATACACATCACAGGTAGATCTGGACCTGAATGATCAGATACACATCACAGGTAGATCTGGACCTGAAGGATCAGATACACATCACAGGTAGATCTGGACCTGAAGGATCAGATACTCATCACAGGTAGATCTGGACCTGAAGGATCAGATACACATCACAGGTAGATCTGGACCTGAAGGGTCAGATACACATCACAGGTAGATCTGGACCTGAAGGATCCAGATACACATCACAGGTAGATCTGGACCTGAAGGATCAGATACACATCACAGGTAGATCTGGACCTGAAGGGTCAGATACACATCACAGGTAGATCTGGACCTGAATGATCAGATACACATCACAGGTAGATCTGGACCTGAATGATCAGATACTCATCACAGGTAGATCTGGACCTGAAGGATCCAGATACACATCACAGGTAGATCTGGACCTGAAGGATCAGATACACATCACAGGTAGATCTGGACCTGAATGATCAGATACTCATCACAGGTAGATCTGGACCTGAAGGGTCAGATACTCATCACAGGTAGATCTGGACCTGAAGGATCAGATACACATCACAGGTAGATCTGGACCTGAAGGATCAGATACACATCACAGGTAGATCTGGACCTGAAGGATCAGATACTCATCACAGGTAGATCTGGACCTGAATGATCCAGATACTCATCACAGGTAGATCTGGACCTGAAGGCCTCGTGCTCGTACACGTGCAGGACGCACGTGTACGAGCACGAGGCCTACGGCGGTTCTGAGGTCATTTCCTGTGCGCCTGTTGGGACGTAGAAAAAAGAAGGAGGGACCATGCGCGGACATTTCAAACAATGGCGGTGAAAGGTTCGCGTTGGTGTGATGCGGAGGTGGAGTGTTTACTGCAGATTTGGTCCCTAAAGCCCGGGGCACGGCACGGAGGCACAGTGTGAGTGCGCCCTAAGAGCGGCAACAGAGCAGGTTAAAGGAGTCCCAGGTTTAGCAGCGCGGTGCGAGAGGCTGAACGACCTGGAGAGGCTCAGGCACATCACCGACTACAACAGGTCTGCGGACGATGCTGTCAACTCGCACTTCAGTACAGGAGTCCGGCCCCCGGCTCCACCCCGGTCTGGTCCTGCTGCCTCTGCCCGGGACAGGTGCAGACGACTGCGGGTCAGCCCTCTGCAGAAAGGGGACCCTGAAGAGAGCCAGGACCCTGAAGAGAGCCTGGACCCTGAAGAGAGTAAGGACCCTGAAGAGAGCTAGGACCCTGAAGAGAGTAAGGACCCTGAAGAGAGCCAGGACCCTGAAGAGGGCCAGGACCCTGAAGAGAGCCAGGACCCTGAAGAGAGTAAGGACCCTGAAGAGAGCCAGGACCCTGAAGAGGGCCAGGACCCTGAAGAGAGCCAGGACCCTGAAGAGAGTAAGGACCCTGAAGAGAGTAAGGACCCTGAAGAGAGCCAGGACCCTGAAGAGAGCCAGGACCCTGAAGAGAGCCAGGACCCTGAAGAGAGCCAGGACCCTGAAGAGAGTAAGGACCCTGAAGAGAGCCAGGACCCTGAAGAGAGCCAGGACCCTGAAGAGAGCCAGGACCCTGAAGAGAGCCAGGACCCTGAAGAGAGCCAGGACCCTGAAGAGAGCCAGGACCCTGAAGAGAGTAAGGACCCTGAAGAGAGTAAGGACCCTGAAGAGAGCCAGGACCCTGAAGAGAGCCAGGACCCTGAAGAGAGCCAGGACCCTGAAGAGAGCCAGGACCCTGAAGAGAGTAAGGACCCTGAAGAGAGCCAGGACCCTGAAGAGAGCCAGGACCCTGAAGAGAGTAAGGACCCTGAAGAGAGCCAGGACCCTGAAGAGGGCCAGGACCCTGAAGAGAGCCAGGACCCTGAAGAGAGTAAGGACCCTGAAGAGAGCCAGGACCCTGAAGAGAGCCAGGACCCTGAAGAGAGCAAGGACCCTGAAGAGAGTAAGGACCCTGAAGAGGGCCAGGACCCTGAAGAGAGCCAGGACCCTGAAGAGAGCCAGGACCCTGAAGAGAGCCAGGACCCTGAAGAGGGCCAGGACCCTGAAGAGAGCCAGGACCCTGAAGAGAGCCAGGACCCTGAAGAGAGCCAGGACCCTGAAGAGAGCCAGGACCCTGAAGAGAGCCAGGACCCTGAAGAGGGCCAGGACCCTGAAGAGAGCCAGGACCCTGAAGAGAGTAAGGACCCTGAAGAGGGCCAGGACCCTGAAGAGAGCCAGGACCCTGAAGAGAGCCAGGACCCTGAAGAGAGCCAGGACCCTGAAGAGGGCCAGGACCCTGAAGAGAGCCAGGACCCTGAAGAGAGTAAGGACCCTGAAGAGGGCCAGGACCCTGAAGAGAGCCAGGACCCTGAAGAGAGCCAGGACCCTGAAGAGAGCCAGGACCCTGAAGAGAGCCAGGACCCTGAAGAGAGCCAGGACCCTGAAGAGGGCCAGGACCCTGAAGAGAGCCAGGACCCTGAAGAGAGCCAGGGAAGTACCTGCGGACCCCTCTCAGCCCGGACACATGTTCTTTGAACCTCTCCCCTCAGGCCGAAGGCTGCGGTCGATCAGGACCAAGACCCCCTCTGCACCCGGCTCTGGAGCAGAGCTAAAGACTTACGGACCTCATGTATGATCTGATGTTCTGATCCTGATCCTGATCCTGATTCTGATCCTGATCCTGATTCTGATCCTGATTCTGATCCTGATCCTGATCCTGATCCTAATCCAAATCCTGATCCTGATTCTGATCCTGATCCTGATTCTGATCCTGATCCTGATCCTAATCCTGATCCTGATCCTGATCCTGATCCTAATCCAAATCCTGATCCTGATTCTGATCCTGATCCTGATTCTGATCCTGATCCTGATCCTAATCCTGATCCTGATTCTGATCCTGATCCTGATTCTGCTCCTGATTCTGATCCTGATTCTGATCCTGATCCTGATTCTGATCCTGATCCTGATCCTAATCCTGATCCTGATTCTGATCCTGATCCTGATTCTGCTCCTGATTCTGATCCTGATTCTGATCCTGATCCTGATCCTGATTCTGCTCCCGATTCTGATCCTGATCCTGATCCTGATTCTGATCCTGATCCTGATTCTGATCCTGATCCTGATCCTGATCCTGATCCTAATCCTGATCCTGATTCTGATCCTAATCCTGATTCTGAGTTGTAGATTATGTCGTAGCTGTAGATTATGTCGTAGTTGTAGGTTATGTCGTAGTCGTAGATTACGTCTTAGTTGTAGATTATGTCGTAGTTGTAGATTATGTCGTAGTTGTAGGTTATGTCGTAGTCGTAGATTATGTTGTAGTTGTAGATTATGTCGTAGTTGTAGATTACGTCGTAGTCGTAGATTACGTCCTAGTTGTAGATTATGTCGTAGTTGTAGATTATGTCGTAGCTGTAGATTATGTCGTAGTTGTAGATTATGTCGTAGCTGTAGATTATGTCGTAGTCGTAGATTACGTCGTAGTTGTAGATTACGTCTTAGTTGTAGATTATGTCGTAGCTGTAGATTATGTCGTAGTCGTAGATTACGTTGTAGTTGTAGATTACGTCCTAGTTGTAGATTATGTTGTAGTTGTAGATTATGTCGTAGTTGTAGATTATGTCGTAGTCGTAGATTACGTTGAAGTTCTAGATTACCACGTAGTTGAAGATTATGTCGTAGTTGTAGATTATGTCGTAGTTGTAGATTATGTCGTCGTAGATTACGTTGAAGTTCTAGATTACCACATAGTTGTAGATTACGTCGTAGTTGTAGATTATGTCGTAGCTGTAGATTATGTCGTAGTTGTAGGTTATGTCGTAGTCGTAGATTATGTCGTAGCTGTAGATTATGTCGTAGTCGTAGATTATGTTGTAGTCGTAGATTATGTCGTAGCTGTAGATTATGTCGTAGTCGTAGATTATCTCGTAGTCGTAGATTATGTCGTAGCTGTAGATTATGTCGTAGCTGTAGATTATGTCGTAGTCGTAGATTATGTGGTAGTCGTAGATTATGTCGTAGTCGTAGATTATGTCGTAGCTGTAGATTATGTCGTAGTCGTAGATTATGTCGTAGCTGTAGATTATGTCGTAGTCGTAGATTATGTCGTAGCTGTAGATTATGTTGTAGCTGTAGATTATGTCGTAGTCGTAGATTATGTCGTAGTCGTAGAGTATGTCGTAGTCGTAGATTATGTCGTAGTCGTAGTTTATGTCGTAGCTGTAGATTGTGGTAGTCGTAGATTATGTCGTAGTCATAGGTTATGTCGTAGTTGTAGATAACGTCGTAGTCGTAGGTTATGTCGTAGTTGTAGATTACGTCGTAGGTTATGTCGTAGTCGTAGATTACGTCGTAGATGTAGGTTATGTCGTAGTCGTAGATTATGTCGTAGTCGTAGATTGTCGTAGCTGTAGATTATGTCGTAGTCGTAGGTTATGTCGTAGCTGTAGATTATGTCGTAGCTATAGATTACGTCGTAGTCGTAGATTACGTCGTAGATGTAGATTATGTCGTAGTCGTAGATTATGTCGTAGCTGTAGATTACGTCGTATTCGTAGATTACGTCGTAGCTGTAGATTATGTCGTAGTCGTAGATTATGTCGTAGTTGTAGATTACGTCGTAGCTGTAGATTATGTCGTAGCTGTAGATTATGTCGTAGTCGTAGGTTATGTCGTAGTCGTAGATTACGTCGTAGTCGTAGATTAGCAGACACAGCTTCTCTAGAGTTTCATCACGTGTGTTTGTTGACAGTAACTTTCTGTGACTGTTTTTCTTTGCTGCACTTTTGTCTGTGACCTGGTGAGTGAACACGTCTGTCACTGTAACTGTGCTGAGTCAGCAATATGAGTGATTAACGCTGAGTCAGCAATATGAGTGATTTACGCTGAGTCAGCAATATGAGTGATTAATGCTGAGTCAGCAATATGAGTTATCCCTTATTAATGCTGAGTCAGCAATATGAGTGATTAATGCTGAGTCAGCAATATCAGTTATAAATGCTGAGTCAGCAATATGAGTGATTAATGCTGAGTCAGGAATATGAGTGATTAATGCTGAGTCATTAATATGAGTTATCAGTTATTAATGCTGAGTCAGTAATAAGAGTTATCAGTTATTAATGCTGAGTCATTAATATGAGTTATCAGTTATTAATGCTGAGTCATTAATATGAATTATCAGTTATTAATGCTGAGTCAGTAATAAGAGTTATCAGTTATTAATGCTGAGTCATTAATATGAGTTATCAGTTATTAATGCTGAGTCATTAATATGAATTATCAGTTATTAATGCTGAGTCATTAATAACGAGCGTTAAAGGAGCCGTACGAGAAACCAGAACAGAGTCGTTCAGTCTGAGCTGCAACGTTTCACCGCTGTGACGACGACACGGGTTTACTGTGGCAGCTAACAGTGTTAGCCACGAGCTAGCACTGTTAGCCACGAGCTAGCACTGTTAGCCAAGAGCTAACACTGTTAGCCACGAGCTAGCACTGTTAGCCACGAGCTAGCACTGTTAGCCAAGAGCTAACACTGTTAGCCACGAGCTAGCACTGTTAGCCACGAGCTAGCACTGTTAGCCAAGAGCTAACACTGTTAGCCACGAGCTAACACTGGCAATAGTGGTCCTCACATGCACTCACATGCACTCACATTTACTCACATGCACTCACATGTACTCACATGCACACACATGCACTCACATGTACTCACATGCACACACATGCACTCACATGCACTCACATGCACTCACATGTACTCACATGCACACACATGCACTCACATGCACTCACATTTACTCACATGCACTCACATGTACTCACATGCACACACATGCACTCACATGTACTCACATGCACACACATGCACTCACTTGCACACACATGCACACACATGCACTCACATGCACTCACATTTACTCACATGCACTCACATGCACTCACATGCACTCACATGTACTCACATGCACACACATGCACTCACATGTACTCACATGCACACACATGCACTCACTTGCACACACATGCACACACATGCACTCACATGCACTCACATGCACTCACATGCACTCACTTGCACACACATGCACACACATGCACTCACATGCACTCACATGTACTCACATGCACTCACATGCACACACATGCACTCACATGCACTCACATGCGCACACATGCACTCACATGCACTCACATGTACTCACATGTACTCACATGTACTCACATGCGCACACATGCACTCACATGCGCACACATGCACTCACATGCACTCACATGCACTCACATGCACTCACATGCACACACATGCACTCACATGCACTCACATGCACACACATGCACTCACATGTACTCACATGCACACACATGCACTCACATGCACTCACATGCACACACATGCACTCACATGTACTCACATGCACACACATGTACTCACATGCACACACATGCACTCACATGCACTCACATGCACTCACATGCACTCACATGCACTCACATGTACTCACATGCACACACATGCACTCACATGCACTCACATGCACTCACATGCACTCACATGTACTCACATGCACTCACATGTACTCACATGCACACACATGCACTCACATGCACTCACATGCACACAAAAGCACAAAGAACGGAGAAACTCAGTCCCCCCCACACAGTAGATCATTCTTTAATATATTCATATTATATATTATAGACATATATAATATAGATGTCTATAATATATATGTCTATAATATATATGTCTATAATATATATGTCTATAATATAGATGTCTATAATATATAAAATATATAATATTTTAAATTCTTTCCTGTTCTGAGTGTCGAGTGCGGCTCCTTTAAGGTCACAGACTCTCAGTGTCGGTGGCGTCGACATGTTTGTGTCGTCAAAGCAATTTCAGTGAAGCTGCTGTGTGTGTGTGTGTGTGTGTGTGTGTGTGTGTGTGTGTGTGTGTGTGTGTGTGTGTGTGTGTGTGTGTGTGTGTGTGTGTGTGTGTGTGTGTGTGTGTGTGTGTGTGTGTGTGTGTGTGTGTGTGTCAGGATTGAGTGGATGACGCTGTGTCTTGTTTGTCGGCAGCTTAAAAAGGGGCCGCCGGTGCCTCCGCCACCAAAGGCCACGCCCACCAAGGAGGTGGCCGAGGAGCAGATCATCGACCTGTTTGGAGGAGAGTTCTTACCTGCACCTTCACCGTCGCAGGTCTGGGTCCACACAGTCTTTCTAGAACAAACAGAGATGAGTCATGTGCGTTATGTGTTGTTTACACCTGCTTCTTCCGTCTTGTTGTCGTGTCCACAGCCCAACGAACGACCAGGAGAGTCTCTCCTCGACATGGACTTTGATGCTTTTCAGCCCGATGACAGCGTGTCGCCGATACCTCAGGTCCTGAACTCTGACCCTGAACTCTGAGTCTGACCCTGAACTCTGAGTCTGACCCTGAACTCTGAGTCTGACCCTGAACTCTGAGTCTGACCCTGAACTCTGTGTCTGGCCCTGAACTCTGAGTCTGACCCTCAGACCCTGAACTCTGAGTCTGACCCTGAACTCTGAGTCTGACCCTGAACTCTGAGTCTGACCCTGAACTCTGAGTCTGACCCTGAACTCTGAGTCTGACCCTGAACCCTGAGTCTGAACTCTGAGTCTGACCCTGAACTCTGAGTCTGAACCTGAACTCTGAGTCTGACCCTGAACTCTGAGTCTGACCCTGAACTCTGAGTCTGACCCTGAACCCTGAGTCTGACCCTGAACTCTGAGTCTGACCCTGAACTCTGAGTCTGACCCTGAACTCTGAGTCTGAACTCTGAGTCTGACCCTGAACTCTGAGTCTGACCCTGAACTCTGTGTCTGGCCCTGAACTCTGAGTCTGACCCTGAACTCTGACCCTGAACTCTGAGTCTGACCCTGAACTCTGAGTCTGACCCTGAACTCTGAGTCTGACCCTGAACTCTGTGTCTGAACTCTGAGTCTGACCCTGAACTCTGAGTCTGACCCTGAACTCTGAGTCTGACCCTGAACTCTGAGTCTGACCCTGAACTCTGAGTCTGACCCTGAACTCTGAGTCTGACCCTGAACCCTGAGTCTGAACTCTGAGTCTGACCCTGAACTCTGAGTCTGAACCTGAACTCTGAGTCTGACCCTGAACTCTGAGTCTGACCCTGAACTCTGAGTCTGACCCTGAACCCTGAGTCTGACCCTGAACTCTGAGTCTGACCCTGAACTCTGAGTCTGACCCTGAACTCTGAGTCTGACCCTGAACTCTGTGTCTGAACTCTGAGTCTGACCCTGAACTCTGAGTCTGACCCTGAACTCTGAGTCTGACCCTGAACTCTGAGTCTGACCCTGAACTCTGAGTCTGACCCTGAACTCTGAGTCTGACCCTGAACCCTGAGTCTGAACTCTGAGTCTGACCCTGAACTCTGAGTCTGAACCTGAACTCTGAGTCTGACCCTGAACTCTGAGTCTGACCCTGAACTCTGAGTCTGACCCTGAACCCTGAGTCTGACCCTGAACTCTGAGTCTGACCCTGAACTCTGAGTCTGACCCTGAACTCTGAGTCTGACCCTGAACTCTGAGTCTGAACTCTGAGTCTGACCCTGAACTCTGAGTCTGACCCTGAACTCTGTGTCTGGCCCTGAACTCTGAGTCTGACCCTGAACTCTGACCCTGAACTCTGAGTCTGACCCTGAACTCTGAGTCTGACCCTGAACTCTGAGTCTGACCCTGAACTCTGTGTCTGAACTCTGAGTCTGACCCTGAACTCTGAGTCTGACCCTGAACTCTGAGTCTGACCCTGAACTCTGAGTCTGACCCTGAACTCTGTGTCTGAACTCTGAGTCTGACCCTGAACTCTGAGTCTGACCCTGAACTCTGAGTCTGACCCTGAACTCTGAGTCTGACCCTGAACTCTGAGTCTGAACTCTGAGTCTGACCCTGAACTCTGAGTCTGACCCTGAACTCTGAGTCTGACCCTGAACTCTGAGTCTGACCCTGAACTCTGAGTCTGACCCTGAACTCTGAGTCTGATCATGTTGATCACATTATTAATAACAGTGTTTCTAAACCTGATGTCAGAGTCAGAGTGAACCCCAGCTGCTGTTATTAATAACGGGGTCAGGGTTAGGGGGGTCTTGTTGATCTGGGTCAGGGTTAGGGGGGGTCTTGTTGATCTGGGTCAGGGTTAGGGGGGGTCTTGTTGATCTGGGTCAGGGTTAGGGGGGGTCATGTTGATCTGGGTTAGGGTTAGCGGGGGTCTTGTTGATCTGGGTCAGGGTTAGGGGGGTCTTGTTGATCTGGGTTAGGGTTAGGGGGGTCTTGTTGATCTGGGTCAGGGTTAGGGGGGTCTTGTTGATCTGGGTTAGGGTTAGGGGGGTCATGTTGATCTGGGTTAGGGTTAGGGGGGGTCTTGTTGATCTGGGTTAGGGTTAGGGGGGGTCTTGTTGATCTTGGTTAGGGTTAGGGGGGTCTTGTTGATCTGGGTCAGGGTTAGGGGGGGTCATGTTGATCTGGGTTAGGGTTAGGGGGTCTTGTTGATCTGGGTTAGGGTTAGGAGGGGTCATGTTGATCTGGGTTAGGGTTAGGGGGGGTCATGTTGATCTGGGTTAGGGTTAGGGGGTCTT
>NC_139840.1:30000-45000 GCF_963691815.1 Echiichthys vipera | reverse complement strand
CTCCGTAGAACATCAGCTTATTCACATGTTCTCCGTAGAACATCAGTTTATTCACATGTTCTCCGTAGGACATCAGTTTATTCACATGTTCTCCGTAGAACATCAGCTTATTCACATGGTCTCCGTAGAACATCAGCTTATTCACATGTTCTCCGTAGAACATCAGCTTATTCACATGTTCTCTGTAGAACATCAGTTTATTCACATGTTCTCCGTAGAACATCAGTTTATTCACATGTTCTCTGTAGAACATCAGTTTATTCACATGTTCTCCGTAGAACATCAGCTTATTCACATGTTCTCTGTAGAACATCAGCTTATTCACATGTTCTCCGTAGAACATCAGCTTATTCACATGTTCTCCGTAGGAGGCTGCAGGCGCCGGCTTCGTGGCTGACTGGTCCGCTGACTTCGGCTCATTGTCAGCAAACGGAGATTCTGCTTCAGGAGCCGAGGCCTGTGCTACAGGGCCGGAGGGGCCGGGGGGGCCGGGGGGGCCAGAGGCGACGCAGGGCGGGCCCCAGGGCGGGCCCCAGGGCGGGCCCCAGGGCGGGCCCCAGGGCGGGCCCCAGGGCGCAGACACAGCTACACCTCCTCAGGACAGTGACGCAGCCAAAGCTTCTGAAGACGAGGTTAGAAGCTGGAACTCTCAAACTCACCCCAACCTTCATCTGTCTGCAGGCAGAGGTGATGAAGAAGAGACGAGGCAGGTAGTCACAGAGGGAGACGCAGCAGGGCAGGAAGGCCGCAGGAAGTCCACCCCAGGACTTATATTCACCAACGAGTACGGTGAACAGATTGAGGACAGCACAGAGGAAAGGGGAGACAGGTGGTCGAGGTCACCAGATGGGTCTGGGTCTGAATATGAGACCGCTGAGGAGTGGGCAGATGGAGGTCAGGGGGGAGGCTGGGCGAGCGCCGACGATGAGCTGTCATACGATGTTCCCCTAACGAACGTCTCAGAGGGGCGGGGACACGGACATGATGCTGCAGCAGAGGATTGGTCTCCAAGTTTCCAAGTTTCACCAGAGAGCGACGTAAACTGTTCAGCTGAGACACAGGGAGGAGGTGCGTTTGATTCAGATCCTGTCACTGAGACACAGGGAGGAGGTGCGTTTGATTCAGATCCTGTCACTGAAACACAGGGAGGAGGTGCGTTTGATTCAGATCCTGTCACTGAGACACAGGGAGGAGGTGCGTTTGATTCAGATCCTGTCACTGAAACACAGGGAGGAGGTGCGTTTGATTCAGATCCTGTCACTGAGACACAGGGAGGAGGTGCGTTTGATTCAGATCCTGTCACTGAAACACAGGGAGGAGGTGCGTTTGATTCAGATCCTTTTGCTGAAACACAGGGAGGAGGTGCGTTTGATTCAGATCCTTTTGCTGAGACACAGGGAGGAGGTGCGTTTGATTCAGATCCTTTTGCTGAGACACAGGGAGGAGGTGCGTTTGATTCAGATCCTTTTGCTGAGACACAGGGAGGAGGTGCGTTTGATTCAGATCCTGTCACTGAAACACAGGGAGGAGGTGCGTTTGATTCAGATCCTGTCACTGAGACACAGGGAGGAGGTGCGTTTGATTCAGATCCTGTCACTGAAACACAGGGAGGAGGTGCGTTTGATTCAGATCCTTTTGCTGAAACACAGGGAGGAGGTGCGTTTGATTCAGATCCTTTTGCTGAAACACAGGGAGGAGGTGCGTTTGATTCAGATCCTTTTGCTGAGACACAGGGAGGAGGTGCGTTTGATTCAGATCCTTTTGCTGAAACACAGGGAGGAGGTGCGTTTGATTCACATCCTGTCACTGAAACACAGGGAGGAGGTGCGTTTGATTCAGATCCTTTTGCTGAAACACAGGGAGGAGGTGCGTTTGATTCAGATCCTTTTGCTGAGACACAGGGAGGAGGTGCGTTTGATTCAGATCCTTTTGCTGAAACACAGGGAGGAGGTGCGTTTGATTCAGATCCTTTTGCTGAAACAAAGGGAGGAGGTGCGTTTGATTCAGATCCTTTTGCTGAGACACAGGGAGGAGGTGCGTTTGATTCAGATCCTTTTGCTGAAACACAGGGAGGAGGTGCGTTTGATTCAGATCCTGTCACTGAGACACAGGGAGGAGGTGCGTTTGATTCAGATCCTTTTGCTGAAACACAGGGAGGAGGTGCGTTTGATTCAGATCCTTTTGCTGAGACACAGGGAGGAGGTGCGTTTGATTCAGATCCTGTCACTGAAACACAGGGAAGAGGTGCGTTTGATTCAGATCCTGTCACTGAAACACAGGGAGGAGGTGCGTTTGATTCAGATCCTGTCACTGAGACACAGGGAGGAGGTGCGTTTGATTCAGATCCTTTTGCTGAAACACAGAGAGGAGGTGCGTTTGATTCAGATCCTGTCACTGAAACACAGGGAGGAGGTGCGTTTGATTCAGATCCTGTCACTGAAACACAGAGAGGAGGTGCGTTTGATTCAGATCCTGTCACTGAGACACAGGGAGGAGGTGCGTTTGATTCAGATCCTGTCACTGAGACACAGGGAGGAGGTGCGTTTGATTCAGATCCTGTCACTGAGACACAGGGAGGAGGTGCGTTTGATTCAGATCCTGTCACTGAGACACAGGGAGGAGGTGCGTTTGATTCAGATCCTTTTGCTGAAACACAGGGAGGAGGTGCGTTTGATTCAGATCCTTTTGCTGAAACACAGGGAGGAGGTGCGTTTGATTCAGATCCTTTTGCTGAAACACAGGGAGGAGGTGCGTTTGATTCAGATCCTTTTGCTGAGACACAGGGAGGAGGTGCGTTTGATTCAGATCCTTTTGCTGAAACACAGGGAGGAGGTGCGTTTGATTCAGATCCTTTTGCTGAAACACAGGGAGGAGGTGCGTTTGATTCAGATCCTTTTGCTGAGACACAGGGAGGAGGTGCGTTTGATTCAGATCCTGTCACTGAGACACAGGGAGGGGGTGCGTTTGATTCAGATCCTGTCACTGAAACACAGGGAAGAGGTGCGTTTGATTCAGATCCTTTTGCTGAGACACAGGGAGGAGGTGCGTTTGATTCAGATCCTTTTGCTGAGACACAGAGAGGAGGTGCGTTTGATTCAGATCCTTTTGCTGAGACACAGGGAGGAGACAGGGGTGGTGGTTTTGAATTTGCCTCAGGAGAAGGTGGAGTTGTGTGCACCGGGGACGGGGGAAGCGGGTGGGACACCGACCCTTTTGCCAACCGTTTCCCAGCAGCTGCTTCAGGGACTGAAGCCTCCCACCCTGCGTCCTGGCAGGAAGTCGGTCCCGGTGCTGGCTGCGACTCGTCTGTCTCCCCCCGAAAGTGTGCTGCTGTCTCTGGAGCAGCAGAAGGAATTAAAGATGTAAACGTTACCAGAATTCACAAAGAACCAGAAAATTCAGACATGTCCGAAGATGAGGCTGCAAACCGGAGGTTGGGGAAGTTGTACCAAGAGCTAGATACAGAAAAGGAAGAGGTACTGGACTTGCTCCTGTCGTCCGTGTGGTAGAAGAGTGAAGCGTAGAGTAGAAGGGAGTAAAAACCCTTTTTCTGTCTCCACCATCCCGAACCCTGGACCCCGTCCTTCCTCCCTCCTCACGCTCTGTCTGCTTCTTCCTTTCATTCTTTCATTTTCACATCAAATCCATTTTGCACCTTTTTCCCTGAACGCTTCAAATACTAATTTGTGTCTTTGCAATTTTATTTAGGTGTCGAATGCATTCAACGGATTTCCACAGGTAAGTTTTCACACTAATCTTAAATTTGCAGCCGTTTGTGCAGAATGTTTGTAGAGATGAGCTGTTTGAGTCCACGTGACGTAAATGTCTTTATCGTCCCGCGCTGTTTTTAAACTACGGCCAGCGTTTCGCTTCCTGCGGAACTTTACGTCTTTGGTCTTTGAGCCGAACAAAGAGTTTCGCTTCCTGCTGAACTTTACGTCTTTGGTCTTTGAGCGGAACAAAGAGTTTCGCTTCCTGCTGAACTTTACGTCTTTGGTCTTTGAGCCGAACAAAGAGTTTCGCTTCCTGCTGAACTTTACGTCTTTGGTCTTTGAGCCGAACAAAGAGTTTCGCTTCCTGCTGAACTTTACGTCTTTGGTCTTTGAGCCGAACAAAGAGTTTCGCTTCCTGCTGAACTTTACGTCTTTGGTCTTTGAGCCGAACAAAGAGTTTCGCTTCCTGCTGAACTTTTCGTCTTTGGTCTTTGAGCGGAACAAAGAGTTTCGCTTCCTGCTGAACTTTTCGTCTTTGGTCTTTGAGCGGAACAAAGAGTTTCGCTGCATTAACGTAGATTAGATCCCTGAGTTACGTCATCAAATCCTCAGTTACTCCCAGAAAAGTCCTGACTCTGAACCTCTGTATGGTCTCAAGAGATAATGGAGTATTTACAGCTGAGATAATGGTGTATTTACAGGTGAGATAATGGTGTATTTACAGGTGAGATAATGGTGTATTTACAGCTGAGATAATGAAGTATTTACAGCTGAGATAATGAAGTATTTACAGTTGAGATAATGGTGTATTTACAGGTGAGATATTGGTGTATTTACAGGTGAGATAATGAAGTATTTACAGGTGAGGTAATGGAGTATTTACAGGTGAGATAATGGAGTATTTACAGGTGAGATAATGGTGTATTTACAGGTGAGATAATGGAGTATTTACAGGTGAGATAATGGAGTATTTACAGGTGAGATAATGAAGTATTTACAGGTGAGATAATGGAGTATTTACAGGTGAGATAATGAAGTATTTACAGGTGAGGTAATGGAGTATTTACAGCTGAGATAATGGTGTATTTACAGCTGAGACAATGAAGTATTTACAGTTGAGATAATGGTGTATTTACAGGTGAGATATTGGTGTATTTGCAGGTGAGATAATGGTGTATTTACAGGTGAGATAATGAAGTATTTACAGGTGAGGTAATGGAGTATTTACAGGTGAGATAATGGAGTATTTACAGGTGAGATAATGGTGTATTTACAGGTGAGATAATGGAGTATTTACAGGTGAGATAATGGAGTATTTACAGGTGAGATAATGGTGTATTTACAGCTGAGATAATGGTGTATTTACAGCTGAGACAATGAAGTATTTACAGTTGAGATAATGGTGTATTTACAGGTGAGATATTGGTGTATTTACAGGTGAGATAATGAAGTATTTACAGGTGAGGTAATGGAGTATTTACAGGTGAGATAATGGAGTATTTACAGGTGAGATAATGGTGTATTTACAGGTGAGATAATGGAGTATTTACAGGTGAGATAATGGAGTATTTACAGGTGAGATAATGAAGTATTTACAGGTGAGATAATGGAGTATTTACAGGTGAGATAATGAAGTATTTACAGGTGAGGTAATGGAGTATTTACAGCTGAGATAATGGTGTATTTACAGCTGAGACAATGAAGTATTTACAGTTGAGATAATGGTGTATTTACAGGTGAGATATTGGTGTATTTGCAGGTGAGATAATGGTGTATTTACAGGTGAGATAATGAAGTATTTACAGGTGAGGTAATGGAGTATTTACAGGTGAGATAATGGAGTATTTACAGGTGAGATAATGGTGTATTTACAGGTGAGATAATGGAGTATTTACAGGTGAGATAATGGAGTATTTACAGGTGAGATAATGAAGTATTTACAGGTGAGATAATGGAGTATTTACAGGTGAGATAATGAAGTATTTACAGGTGAGGTAATGGAGTATTTACAGGTGAGATAATGGAGTATTTACAGGTGAGATAATGAAGTATTTACAGGTGAGGTAATGGAGTATTTACAGGTGAGATAATGGAGTATTTACAGGTGAGATAATGGTGTATTTACAGGTGAGATAATGGAGTATTTACAGGTGAGATAATGGTGTATTTACAGGTGAGATAATGGAGTATTTACAGGTGAGATAATGGAGTATTTACAGGTGAGGTAATGGAGTATTTACAGGTGAGATAATGAAGTATTTACAGGTGAGGTAATGGAGTATTTACAGGTGAGATAATGGAGTATTTACAGGTGAGATAATGGTGTATTTACAGGTGAGATAATGGTTTATTTACAGGTGAGATAATGGAGTATTTACAGGTGAGATATTGGTGTATTTGCAGGTGAGATAATGGAGTATTTACAGGTGAGATAATGGAGTATTTGCAGGTGAGATAATGGAGTATTTACAGGTGAGATAATGGAGTATTTACAGGTGAGGTAATGGAGTATTTACAGGTGAGATAATGGAGTATTTACAGGTGAGATAATGGAGTATTTACAGCTGAGATAATGGAGTATTTACAGGTGAGATAATGGAGTATTTACAGGTGAGATAATGGAGTATTTACAGGTGAGATAATGGAGTATTTGCAGGTGAGATAATGGAGTATTTGCAGGTGAGATAATGGAGTATTTACAGGTGAGATAATGAAGTATTTACAGCTGAGACAATGAAGTATTTACAGGTGAGATAATGGTGTATTTACAGGTCCTGACTGCCAGTTGTGACTCTTCTTCTCTGTCTTTAATACATGCGCTCTTCTTCTCTGTCTTTAATGCATGCACTCTTCTTCTCTGTCTTTAATAAATGCGCTCTTCTTCTCTGTCTTTAATACATGCGCTCTTCTTCTCTGTCTTTAATACATGCGCTCTTCTTCTCTGTCTTTAATACATGCGCTCTTCTTCTCTGTCTTTAATACATGCGCTCTTCTTCTCTGTCTTTAATACATGCACTCTTCTTCTCTGTCTTTAATACGTGCACTCTTCTTCTCTGTCTTTAATCCGTGCGCTCCCTTCTCTGTCTTTAATACGTGCGCTCTTCTTCTCTGTCTTTAATACGTGCGCTCTTCTTCTCTGTCTTTAATGCATGCGCTCTTCTTCTCTGTCTTTAATACATGCGCTCTTCTTCTCTGTCTTTAATCCATGCGCTCTTCTTCTCTGTCTTTAATCCGTGCGCTCCCTTCTCTGTCTTTAATGCATGCGCTCTTCTTCTCTGTCTTTAATACATGCGCTCTTCTTCTCTGTCTTTAATACATGCGCTCTTCTTCTCTGTCTTTAATACGTGCGCTCTTCTTCTCTGTCTTTAATGCATGCGCTCTTCTTCTCTGTCTTTAATACATGCGCTCTTCTTCTCTGTCTTTAATCCATGCGCTCTTCTTCTCTGTCTTTAATCCGTGCGCTCCCTTCTCTGTCTTTAATACGTGCGCTCTTCTTCTCTGTCTTTAATGCATGCGCTCTTCTTCTCTGTCTTTAATACGTGCGCTCTTCTTCTCTGTCTTTAATGCATGCGCTCTTCTTCCCAGTCTTTAATGCATGCGCTCTTCTTCTCTGTCTTTAATCCGTGCGCTCTTCTTCTCTGTCTTTAATGCATGCGCTCTTCTTCTCTGTCTTTAATGCATGCGCTCTTCTTCTCTGTCTTTAATCCATGCGCTCTTCTTCTCTGTCTTTAATGCATGCGCTCTTCTTCTCTGTCTTTAATACGTGCGCTCTTCTTCTCTGTCTTTAATCCATGCGCTCTTCTTCTCTGTCTTTAATACATGCGCTCTTCTTCTCTGTCTTTAATGCATGCGCTCTTCTTCTCTGTCTTTAATGCATGCGCTCTTCTTCTCTGTCTTTAATACATGCGCTCTTCTTCTCTGTCTTTAATACATGCGCTCTTCTTCTCTGTCTTTAATACATGCGCTCTTCTTCTCTGTCTTTAATGCATGCGCTCTTCTTCTCTGTCTTTAATACATGCACTCTTCTTCTCTGTCTTTAATAAATGCGCTCTTCTTCTCTGTCTTTAATACATGCGCTCTTCTTCTCTGTCTTTAATACATGCGCTCTTCTTCTCTGTCTTTAATACATGCGCTCTTCTTCTCTGTCTTTAATACATGCGCTCTTCTTCTCTGTCTTTAATACATGCGCTCTTCTTCTCTGTCTTTAATACATGCACTCTTCTTCTCTGTCTTTAATACGTGCACTCTTCTTCTCTGTCTTTAATCCGTGCGCTCTTCTTCTCTGTCTTTAATGCATGCGCTCTTCTTCTCTGTCTTTAATACATGCGCTCTTCTTCTCTGTCTTTAATCCATGCGCTCTTCTTCTCTGTCTTTAATCCATGCGCTCTTCTTCTCTGTCTTTAATCCATGCGCTCTTCTTCTCTGTCTTTAATACATGCGCTCTTCTTCTCTGTCTTTAATACATGCACTCTTCTTCTCTGTCTTTAATACGTGCACTCTTCTTCTCTGTCTTTAATCCGTGCGCTCTTCTTCTCTGTCTTTAATCCATGCGCTCTTCTTCTCTGTCTTTAATACATGCGCTCTTCTTCTCTGTCTTTAATGCATGCGCTCTTCTTCTCTGTCTTTAATACATGCGCTCTTCTTCTCTGTCTTTAATACATGCGCTCTTCTTCTCTGTCTTTAATACGTGCGCTCTTCTTCTCTGTCTTTAATGCATGCGCTCTTCTTCTCTGTCTTTAATACATGCGCTCTTCTTCTCTGTCTTTAATCCATGCGCTCTTCTTCTCTGTCTTTAATCCGTGCGCTCCCTTCTCTGTCTTTAATACGTGCGCTCTTCTTCTCTGTCTTTAATGCATGCGCTCTTCTTCTCTGTCTTTAATACGTGCGCTCTTCTTCTCTGTCTTTAATGCATGCGCTCTTCTTCCCAGTCTTTAATGCATGCGCTCTTCTTCTCTGTCTTTAATCCGTGCGCTCTTCTTCTCTGTCTTTAATGCATGCGCTCTTCTTCTCTGTCTTTAATGCATGCGCTCTTCTTCTCTGTCTTTAATCCATGCGCTCTTCTTCTCTGTCTTTAATGCATGCGCTCTTCTTCTCTGTCTTTAATACGTGCGCTCTTCTTCTCTGTCTTTAATCCATGCGCTCTTCTTCTCTGTCTTTAATACATGCGCTCTTCTTCTCTGTCTTTAATGCATGCGCTCTTCTTCTCTGTCTTTAATGCATGCGCTCTTCTTCTCTGTCTTTAATACATGCGCTCTTCTTCTCTGTCTTTAATACATGCGCTCTTCTTCTCTGTCTTTAATACATGCGCTCTTCTTCTCTGTCTTTAATGCATGCGCTCTTCTTCTCTGTCTTTAATACATGCGCTCTTCTTCTCTGTCTTTAATACGTGCGCTCTTCTTCTCTGTCTTTAATGCATGCGCTCTTCTTCTCTGTCTTTAATACATGCGCTCTTCTTCTCTGTCTTTAATACGTGCGCTCTTCTTCTCTGTCTTTAATACGTGCGCTCTTCTTCTCTGTCTTTAATCTGTGCGCTCTTCTTCTCTGTCTTTAATACATGCGCTCTTCTTCTCTGTCTTTAATGCATGCGCTCTTCTTCTCTGTCTTTAATACATGCGCTCTTCTTCTCTGTCTTTAATGCATGCGCTCTTCTTCCCAGTCTTTAATGCATGCGCTCTTCTTCTCTGTCTTTAATCCGTGCGCTCTTCTTCTCTGTCTTTAATGCATGCGCTCTTCTTCTCTGTCTTTAATGCATGCGCTCTTCTTCTCTGTCTTTAATCCATGCGCTCTTCTTCTCTGTCTTTAATGCATGCGCTCTTCTTCTCTGTCTTTAATACGTGCGCTCTTCTTCTCTGTTTTTAATGCATGCGCTCTTCTTCTCTGTTTTTAATGCATGCGCTCTTCTTCTCTGTCTTTAATACATGCGCTCTTCTTCTCTGTCTTTAATACATGCGCTCTTCTTCTCTGTCTTTAATACGTGCGCTCTTCTTCTCTGTCTTTAATACGTGCGCTCTTCTTCTCTGTCTTTAATACATGCGCTCTTCTTCTCTGTCTTTAATACATGCGCTCTTCTTCTCTGTTTTTAATGCATGCGCTCTTCTTCTCTGTCTTTAATACGTGCGCTCTTCTTCTCTGTCTTTAATACATGCGCTCTTCTTCTCTGTCTTTAATACATGCGCTCTTCTTCTCTGTTTTTAATGCATGCGCTCTTCTTCTCTGTCTTTAATGCATGCGCTCTTCTTCCCAGTCTTTAATGCATGCGCTCTTCTTCTCTGTCTTTAATCCATGCGCTCTTCTTCTCTGTCTTTAATACGTGCGCTCTTCTTCTCTGTCTTTAATGCATGCGCTCTTCTTCTCTGTCTTTAATCCATGCGCTCTTCTTCTCTGTCTTTAATCCATGCGCTCTTCTTCTCTGTCTTTAATACGTGCGCTCTTCTTCTCTGTCTTTAATACGTGCGCTCTTCTTCTCTGTCTTTAATCCATGCGCTCTTCTTCTCTGTCTTTAATACATGCGCTCTTCTTCTCTGTCTTTAATGCATGCGCTCTTCTTCTCTGTCTTTAATACGTGCGCTCTTCTTCCCTGTCTTTAATGCATGCGCTCTTCTTCTCTGTCTTTAATCCATGCGCTCTTCTTCTCTGTCTTTAATACATGCGCTCTTCTTCTCTGTCTTTAATCCATGCGCTCTTCTTCTCTGTCTTTAATACGTGCGCTCTTCTTCTCTGTCTTTAATGCATGCGCTCTTCTTCTCTGTCTTTAATCCATGCGCTCTTCTTCTCTGTCTTTAATCCATGCGCTCTTCTTCTCTGTCTTTAATACGTGCGCTCTTCTTCTCTGTCTTTAATACGTGCGCTCTTCTTCTCTGTCTTTAATGCATGCGCTCTTCTTCTCTGTCTTTAATACGTGCGCTCTTCTTCTCTGTCTTTAATGCATGCGCTCTTCTTCTCTGTCTTTAATGCATGCGCTCTTCTTCTCTGTCTTTAATCCATGCGCTCTTCTTCCCTGTCTTTAATGCGTGCGCTCTTCTTCTCTGTCTTTAATACGTGCGCTCTTCTTCTCTGTCTTTAATGCATGCGCTGTGAAGGAGGCCACTGTCCCATCGTTCTTCGCAGACTTTGATCAGATGGTGAGTTTTCACATTGTGATGACTCGACGTTTGTGTGGAGCCGTTAGTTTGAAACATATTTATGTCGACGTCATTCTTTACGTTGTTTGCTCTGACGCCGTGTGGAACGATGCAGTGCCCTCAGACTGTGTCATGAGTTGTTATCAGGGGTGTGGAACGATGCTTTTCCCTCAGACTGTGACATGAGCTGTTATCAGGGGTGTGGAACGATGCTTTTCCCTCAGACTGTGACATGAGCTGTTATCAGGGGTGTGGAACGATGCTTTTCCCTCAGACTGTGACATGAGTTGTTATCAGGGGTGTGGAACGATGCTTTTCCCTCAGACTGTGACATGAGTTGTTATCAGGGGTGTGGAACGATGCTTTTCCCTCAGACTGTGACATGAGTTGTTATCAGGGGTGTGGAACGATGCTTTTCCCTCAGACTGTGACATGAGTTGTTATCAGGGGTGTGGAACGATGCATTTGCCTCAGACTGTGACATGAGTTGTTATCAGGGGTGTGGAACGATGCAGTTCCCTCAGACTGTGTCATGAGTTGTTATCAGGGGTGTGGAACGATGCTTTTCCCTCAGACTGTGACATGAGTTGTTATCAGGGGTATGGAACGATGCTTTTCCCTCAGACTGTGACATGAGTTGTTATCAGGGGTGTGGAACGATGCTTTTCTCTCAGACTGTGACATGAGTTGTTATCAGGGGTGTGGAACGATGCATTTGCCTCAGACTGTGACATGAGTTGTTATCAGGGGTGTGGAACGATGCAGTTCCCTCAGACTGTGACATGAGTTGTTATCAGGGGTGTGGAACGATGCTTTTCTCTCAGACTGTGACATGAGTTGTTATCAGGGGTGTGGAACGATGCTTTTCCCTCAGACTGTGACATGAGTTGTTATCAGGGGTATGGAACGATGCAGTTCCCTCAGACTGTGACATGAGTTGTTATCAGGGGTGTGGAACGATGCAGTTCCCTCAGACTGTGACATGAGTTGTTATCAGGGGTGTGGAACGATGCTTTTCCCTCAGACTGTGACATGAGTTGTTATCAGGGGTGTGGAACGATGCTTTTCCCTCAGACTGTGACATGAGTTGTTATCAGGGGTGTGGAACGATGCTTTTCCCTCAGACTGTGACATGAGTTGTTATCAGGGGTGTGGAACGATGCTTTTCCCTCAGACTGTGACATGAGTTGTTATCAGGGGTATGGAACGATGCAGTTCCCTCAGACTGTGACATGAGTTGTTATCAGGGGTGTGGAACGATGCAGTGCCCTCAGACTGTGACATGAGTTGTTATCAGGGGTGTGGAACGATGCTTTTCCCTCAGACTGTGACATGAGTTGTTATCAGGGGTGTGGAACGATGCTTTTCCCTCAGACTGTAACATGAGTTGTTATCGGGTGTGGAACGATGCTTTTCCCTCAGACTGTGACATGAGTTGTTATCAGGGGTGTGGAACGATGCTTTTCCCTCAGACTGTGACATGAGTTGTTATCAGGGGTATGGAACGATGCTTTTCCCTCAGACTGTGACATGAGTTGTTATCAGGGGTGTGGAACGATGCTTTTCCCTCAGACTGTGACATGAGTTGTTATCAGGGGTATGGAACGATGCTTTTCCCTCAGACTGTGACATGAGTTGTTATCAGGGGTGTGGAACGATGCATTTGCCTCAGACTGTGACATGAGTTGTTATCAGGGGTGTGGAACGATGCTTTTCCCTCAGACTGTGACATGAGTTGTTATCAGGGGTGTGGAACGATGCTTTTCCCTCAGACTGTGACATGAGCTGTTATCAGGGGTGTGGAACGATGCTTTTCCCTCAGACTGTAACATGAGTTGTTATCAGGGGTGTGGAACGATGCAGTTCCCTCAGACTGTGACATGAGTTGTTATCAGGGGTGTGGAACGATGCAGTTCCCTCAGACTGTAACATGAGTTGTTATCAGGGGTGTGGAACGATGCTTTTCCCTCAGACTGTAACATGAGTTGTTATCAGGGGTGTGGAACGATGCTTTTCCCTCAGACTGTGACATGAGTTGTTATCAGGGGTGTGGAACGATGCTTTTCCCTCAGACTGTAACATGAGTTGTTATCAGGGGTGTGGAACGATGCTTTTCCCTCAGACTGTGACATGAGTTGTTATCAGGGGTGTGGAACGATGCTTTTCCCTCAGACTGTGACATGAGTTGTTATCAGGGGTATGGAACGATGCTTTTCCCTCAGACTGTGACATGAGTTGTTATCAGGGGTATGGAACGATGCTTTTCCCTCAGACTGTGACATGAGTTGTTATCAGGGGTGTGGAACGATGCTTTTCCCTCAGACTGTGACATGAGCTGTTATCAGGGGTGTGGAACGATGCTTTTCCCTCAGACTGTGACATGAGTTGTTATCAGGGGTGTGGAACGATGCTTTTCCCTCAGACTGTGACATGAGTTGTTATCAGGGGTGTGGAACGATGCTTTTCCCTCAGACTGTGACATGAGTTGTTATCAGGGGTGTGGAACGATGCTTTTCCCTCAGACTGTGACATGAGTTGTTATCAGGGGTGTGGAACGATGCATTTGCCTCAGACTGTGACATGAGTTGTTATCAGGGGTGTGGAACGATGCTTTTCCCTCAGACTGTGACATGAGTTGTTATCAGGGGTATGGAACGATGCATTTGCCTCAGACTGTGACATGAGTTGTTATCAGGGGTGTGGAACGATGCAGTTCCCTCAGACTGTGACATGAGTTGTTATCAGGGGTATGGAACGATGCAGTTCCCTCAGACTGTGACATGAGTTGTTATCAGGGGTATGGAACGATGCTTTTCCCTCAGACTGTGACATGAGTTGTTATCAGGGGTGTGGAACGATGCTTTTCCCTCAGACTGTGACATGAGTTGTTATCAGGGGTGTGGAACGATGCTTTTCCCTCAGACTGTGACATGAGTTGTTATCAGGGGTGTGGAACGATGCATTTCCCTCAGACTGTGACATGAGTTGTTATCAGGGGTGTGGAACGATGCTTTTCCCTCAGACTGTGACATGAGTTGTTATCAGGGGTGTGGAACGATGCTTTTCCCTCAGACTGTGACATGAGTTGTTATCAGGGGTGTGGAACGATGCAGTTCCCTCAGACTGTGACATGAGTTGTTATCAGGGGTGTGGAACGATGCAGTTCCCTCAGACTGTGACATGAGTTGTTATCAGGGGTGTGGAACGATGCATTGCCCTCAGACTGTGACATGAGTTGTTTTCAGGGGTGTAATGAAGACTTGGTTCGGTTCAGCACAGAAACAAGTGCATAAGGAAACAAACAAGCCTGAACCCAATCTGCACCTATTTACACACAACTCTCTGTCTTTATCATTTCTTCTCCAAATCATTTTCCTTTGAATGACTGAGTCGTAGTCTAGTGTCACAGTTTCATCTGATGCTGTAGAGAAAGTGTGTTGATGAAGTTTGAGATGAAGAACACGAGCAGATATGACGACAGCTCTGAGCCTTTTATTGAATATCATGAAACGCCACTGTAACGACTGTAGCGACTGTAACGACTGTAACGACTGTAACGACTGTAACGCCTGTAACGACTGTAACGACTGTAACGACTGAAACGACTGTAACGACTGTAACGACTGTAACGACTGTAGCGACTGTAACCACTGTAACGACTGTAACGACTGTAACGACTGTAACGACTGTAACGACTGTAACGACTGTAACGACTGTAATGCCTGTAACGACTGTAACGACTATAACGACTGTAACGACTGTAGCGACTGTAACCACTGTAACGACTGTAACGACTGTAACGACTGTAACGACTGTAATGCCTGTAACGACTGTAACGACTATAACGACTGTAACGACTGTAGCGACTGTAACCACTGTAACGACTGTAACGACTGTAACGACTGTAACGACTGTAACGACTGTAATGCCTGTAACGACTGTAACGACTATAACGACTGTAACGACTGTAGCGACTGTAACGACTGTAACGACTGTAACGACTGTAACGACTGTAACGACTGTAACCACTGTAACGACTGTAACGACTGTAACGACTGTAGCGACTGTAACGACTGTAACGACTGTAGCGACTGTAGCGACTGTAACGACTGTAACGCCTGTAACGACTGTAACGACTGTAACCACTGTAACGACTGTAACGACTG
>NC_139840.1:7500-25000 GCF_963691815.1 Echiichthys vipera | reverse complement strand
CGGACTAAGAATATCTCACAAAGACCACATGGTCAAACGAGGAAGAGGAAGAGAGTCCCTGCCTAGAGGATGCCCAGGGCCCCGGTCACCCTTTACCCAGGCCCAGATGAAGGGCTCGTTGGCCAGTGCCTGGTGGCCGGGTTTGCCACGGAGCCGTGCTAGGCACAGCCCTAAAAAGCACAGTCTCGGTTCTGGACCCGTACCCCTGGATAGGGGTTGGACCCTATTCTTCTCTGGAGTGGCCCAGGGTATGAGGCCCTGGGCGGGTGTGGGGAGACTCACAAACCCCCGGCCAAGGAGCGGGCGATGTTCAAAGCTTCCACTGCTGAAGCTGCAGCGGTGAGCTGTGGCCTCAAGGTCTCAGGGGCCTCAAGGGGCGGTGACCCTGGAACACCGTGGTGGACCCCTGAAGAAGGAGGCCTTCTGGGATATATTATCCTGGAAGACTCCCGAACTGGTTGCAGGGTACCGACAGGCATGAAGGGCTGCAGCCTCTGCCGTGTCAGAGGCAAAGCAGCGGGTGTGGGAGAAGTTTGTAGAAGTCGTGGAGAAGAACGGATCCTCGGCAGTAAGTCGGAGTCGTTCCAGGTGGGGGTCGGCCTCCTCCAGGGGTGCGCTTTGTCACCAATCCTGTTTGTGGTTTTCATGGACAGGATATGGAGGCGTAGTGGTGGTGGGGAGGGGCTGCAGTTGGGTGGGCTGAGGATCTGGTCTCTGACGTGGTCCTGATGGCGTCGTGGGTCAGGGACCTTCAGCACTCACTGGATCGGTTCACAGCCGAGTGTGAAACGGCCGGGATGAGGATCAGCACCTCTGAATCTGAGGCCGTGGCTCTCAGCAGGAAACCGCTGGATTGTTCCTCTGGGTCTGGAACGAGTCCTGACCCCAAGTGAAGGACTTCAAGCACCTCGGGATCTGGTTCAGGAGTGAGGGGACGATGGAGCGTGAGTTTGGCCGGAGAATCGGAGCAGCGGGGGCGGAGCTGCAGTCCCTCTACCGCACCGTTGTGATGAACAGAGAGCTGAGGAAGACAAAGCTCTGGATCTACCCTCAGTCCTGGTTCCTACCCTCACCTGTGGTCCTGAAAGCTGGGTCAGGACCCAAAGAACCAGGTCCAGGTCCAGGTCAGGACCCAAAGAACCAGGTCCAGGTCCAAGCGTGTGAACTGTGTTTCCTCAGGAGAGGGTCTGGAGTCTCCCTTAGAGAGAGGGGGAGAAGTTCAGCATCCGTGAGGAACTCGGAGTAGAGCCGCTGCTCCTTTGTGTTGAAAGGAGCCAGTTGAGGTGGTTCAGGATCATCTAGTCAGGATGAACCCTGGGCGCCTCCCTAGGGAGGTGTTCCAGGCACGTCCAGCTGGGAGGAGGCCTCGGGGAAGACCCAGGACCAGGTGGAGGGATTAGATCTCCACACTGGCCTGGGAACGCCTCAGGATCCTCCAGTTAGAGCTGGTTAATGTGGCCCGGGAAAGGGAAGTTTGGGGTCCCCTGCTAAAGCTGCTGCCCCCGCGACCCAATCCGGGTAAGGCTGAAGACCGGATAAACGGTAATTTTCTCTTCACAGTCAGCGGTTGGATCTCCAGTGTGTGAGAAGACAGAGGCGGGTGACGTATGTACCTCTGCTGTTTCTGTTCTTTGTTGGCAGTTTTCGTGTTTAGGGTTTGAGGTTGAGTACTTTTTATGATGATCGGATGTTACGGGTCAAGTCTTTATTAATTGACTAAACTCTAATATCTCTTGGAATTACCGCCACACGGATAAAAGCAGGCGTTAAGTGTGATAAGTTTGAGTTTTAGCATTAAGGTGACTGACTACACTCTGAGAATGAAAGTTCATCAAAACAAATGTAGTGGTTGCTTGGTTGGTCGTTGTAACGTAGGACAGCACTGATTGAACCGCAGGTCTGAACGCAGCTGTGTGTAGATACAGGAGTGATGCCTGTGAGCGCCTTTAAACGCTGTGAGCTGTGTGAGTGTCATCGTTTCATGACACATGTTTCATTTATTTGAAACCTGTTTGAATTTTCTGTCAGTAAATAACTGACATGTTTGTTGAAAGGTTGAATGTGGGACAGAAGATTTCTGTGGAGCTGTTTACAGCTGGAGAACACTGCTTCATTTATTTATGCCTATTTTAATGAACCCTGGAATTCAGAATTGTTTTATTTATATTATATTTTGTGTTTATGTATTTAGATTGTGTTTATTTCTGCCTAAAATACACTAATGTTTTTTTATGTATCTTATATTCTACAGCAGAATATAACAATATGTGACTGTACAAGAGTTTACTGCTGTTTAATGAAATGATTTGTGTTTGCACACAGATTCCTCCCGACGAAGCCAAAGTGTCTCCTGGTGAAGCTGCTCCATCGGTAACAACATGTGCAGACACATTCATTTAGAGCTGACTTTAGATCCATGAAGGAAACACAACTGTTTCATCATCAAACACCAACATATGCAGACACATTCATTTAGAGCTGACTTTAGATCCATGAAGGAAACACAACTGTTTCATCATCAAACACCAACATATGCAGACACATTCATTTAGAGCTGACTTTAGATCCATGAAGGAAACACAACTGTTTCATCATCAAACACCAACATATGCAGACACATTCATTTAGAGCTGACTTTAGATCCATGAAGGAAACACAACAGTGTCATCATCAAACACCAACATATGCAGACACATTCATTTAGAGCCGACTTTAGATCCATGAAGGAAACACAACTGTGTCATCATCAAACACCAACATATGCAGACACATTCATTTAGAGCTGACTTTAGATCTATGAAGGAAACACAACTGTTTCATCATCAAACACCAACATATGCAGACACATTCATTTAGAGCTGACTTTAGATCCATGAAGGAAACACAACTGTGTCATCATCAAACACCAACATATGCAGACACATTCATTTAGAGCCGACTTTAGATCCATGAAGGAAACACAACTGTTTCATCATCAAACACCAACATATGCAGACACATTCATTTAGAGCTGACTTTAGATCCATGAAGGAAACACAACTGTGTCATCGTCAAACACCAACATATGCAGACACATTCATTTAGAGCTGACTTTAGATCCATGAAGGAAACACAACTGTTTCATCATCAAACACCAACATATGCAGACACATTCATTTAGATCTGACTTTAGATCCATGAAGGAAACACAACTGTGTCATCATCAAACACCAACATATGCAGACACATTCATTTAGAGCTGACTTTAGATCCATGAAGGAAACACAACTGTGTCATCATCAAACACCAACATATGCAGACACATTCATTTAGAGCCGACTTTAGATCCATGAAGGAAACACAACTGTTTCATCATCAAACACCAACATATGCAGACACATTCATTTAGAGCTGACTTTAGATCCATGAAGGAAACACAACTGTGTCATCATCAAACACCAACATATGCAGACACATTCATTTAGAGCTGACTTTAGATCCATGAAGGAAACACAACTGTTTCATCATCAAACACCAACATATGCAGACACATTCATTTAGATCTGACTTTAGATCCATGAAGGAAACACAACTGTGTCATCATCAAACACCAACATATGCAGACACATTCATTTAGAGCTGACTTTAGATCCATGAAGGAAACACAACTGTGTCATCATCAAACACCAACATATGCAGACACATTCATTTAGAGCTGACTTTAGATCCATGAAGGAAACACAACTGTGTCATCATCAAACACCAACATATGCAGACACATTCATTTAGAGCTGACTTTAGATCCATGAAGGAAACACAACTGTTTCATCATCAAACACCAACATATGCAGACACATTCATTTAGAGCTGACTTTAGATCCATGAAGGAAACACAACTGTGTCATCATCAAACACCAACATATGCAGACACATTCATTTAGATCTGACTTTAGATCCATGAAGGAAACACAACTGTTTCATCATCAAACACCAACATATGCAGACACATTCATTTAGAGCTGACTTTAGATCCATGAAGGAAACACAACTGTGTCATCATCAAACACCAACATATGCAGACACATTCATTTAGAGCTGACTTTAGATCCATGAAGGAAACACAACTGTGTCATCATCAAACACCAACATATGCAGACACATTCATTTAGAGCTGACTTTAGATCCATGAAGGAAACACAACTGTGTCATCATCAAACACCAACATATGCAGACACATTCATTTAGAGCTGACTTTAGATCCATGAAGGAAACACAACTGTGTCATCATCAAACACCAACATATGCAGACACATTCATTTAGAGCTGACTTTAGATCCATGAAGGAAACACAACTGTGTCATCATCAAACACCAACATATGCAGACACATTCATTTAGAGCTGACTTTAGATCCATGAAGGAAACACAACTGTTTCATCATCAAACACCAACATATGCAGACACATTCATTTAGAGCCGACTTTAGATCCATGAAGGAAACACAACTGTGTCATCATCAAACACCAACATATGCAGACACATTCATTTAGATCTGACTTTAGATCCATGAAGGAAACACAACTGTTTCATCATCAAACACCAACATATGCAGACACATTCATTTAGAGCTGACTTTAGATCCATGAAGGAAACACAACTGTGTCATCATCAAACACCAACATATGCAGACACATTCATTTAGAGCCGACTTTAGATCCATGAAGGAAACACAACTGTGTCATCATCAAACACCAACATATGCAGACACATTCATTTAGAGCTGACTTTAGATCCATGAAGGAAACACAACTGTGTCATCATCAAACACCAACATATGCAGACACATTCATTTAGAGCTGACTTTAGATCCATGAAGGAAACACAACTGTGTCATCATCAAACACCAACATATGCAGACACATTCATTTAGAGCTGACTTTAGATCCATGAAGGAAACACAACTGTGTCATCATCAAACACCAACATATGCAGACACATTCATTTAGAGCCGACTTTAGATCCATGAAGGAAACACAACTGTTTCATCATCAAACACCAACATATGCAGACACATTCATTTAGATCTGACTTTAGATCCATGAAGGAAACACAACTGTTTCATCATCAAACACCAACATATGCAGACACATTCATTTAGAGCTGACTTTAGATCCATGAAGGAAACACAACTGTTTCATCATCAAACACCAACATATGCAGACACATTCATTTAGAGCTGACTTGAGATCTCATTTAAAGGTCCTTGAAAGTTTTGGAAACAGATTCTGTTCCAAACAGATGTCGTCATCATCATAAGTGAGAGACCACATTGATACAGAAACGTGTCTTAATGTGGCACAAACACTGTTTGCTGCTGCAGGAAAAGATGCCCATCCCCTCTGTGGTGATTGAACCTGCCTCCAGTAACGAAGGGGATGATGACCGCGATGCGGACATCATCTCTCCCACCGCCATCAGTGACAACGGCATGGCAGCTGAAAACCCGGCGATCAAACATATGAGTCCGTCTGGAGGCGTCTCAGGACTCCCGGATGACTTTCTCTTCAAGGTGGCACTTCCTCTAGATCCCAGCTGCTTATGTTTCAAGCAGCAAATTCAAAAACAAGTCATTTATGTATTTCTGGACATCAGTGCCATATAAATGTCAGCAGAGGTGGTGACACGGTTGTTTGTCCTACAGGTGGAGACGATGCACGACTTTGAGGCGGCAAACTCAGACGAGCTGGAGCTGAAGAGAGGTGACGTGGTACTGGTGGTCCCCACGGCTTCAGCTGAGGATCAGGTAACGGGCGACACAGTGGGCTAACTCAAGGGTGACACAGATAACTAAAGGGTGACACAGTCAGATAACTAAAGGGTGACACAGTCAGATAACTAAAGGGTGACACAGATAACTAAAGGGTGACGCAGTCAGATAACTAAAGGGTGACACAGTCAGATAACTAAAGGGTGACACAGTCAGATAACTAAAGGGTGACACAGTCAGATGACTAAAGGGTGACACAGTCAGATAACTAAAGGGTGACACAGTCAGATAACTAAAGGGTGACACAGTCAGATAACTAAAGGGTGACACAGATAACTAAAGGGTGACACAGTCAGATAACTAAAGGGTGACACAGTCAGATAACTAAAGGGTGACACAGTCAGATAACTAAAGGGTGACACAGTCAGATAACTAAAGGGTGACACAGTCAGATAACTAAAGGGTGACACAGTCAGATAACTAAAGGGTGACACAGATAACTAAAGGGTGACACAGTCAGATAACTAAAGGGTGACACAGATAACTAAAGGGTGACACAGTCAGATAACTAAAGGGTGACACAGATAACTAAAGGGTGACACAGTCAGATAACTAAAGGGTGACACAGATAACTAAAGGGTGACACAGTCAGATAACTAAAGGGAGACACAGTCAGATAACTAAAGGGTGACACAGTCAGATAACTAAAGGGTGACACAGTCAGCTAACTAAAGGGTGACACAGATAACTAAAGGGTGACACAGTCAGATAACTAAAGAGTGACACAGATAACTAAAGGGTGACACAGATAACTAAAGGGTGACACAGTCAGATAACTAAAGGGTGACACAGTCAGATAACTAAAGGGTGACACAGATAACTAAAGGGTGACACAGATAACTAAAGGGTGACACAGTCAGATAACTAAAGGGTGACACAGTCAGATAACTAAAGGGTGACACAGTCAGATAACTAAAGGGTGACACAGATAACTAAAGGGTGACACAGTCAGATAACTAAAGGGTGACACAGTCAGATAACTAAAGGGTGACACAGTCAGATAACTAAAGGGTGACACAGTCAGATAACTAAAGGGTGACACAGTCAGATAATTACAGGAGGGGGGAATGAAAAGGATGTTAATGGTGATGGTTGTTGTTGTTGTTGTTGTTGTAGGAGGCCGGCTGGCTCACAGGGGTCAGAGAAAGTGAGTGGTTAACACTCGGCGTTGCTGCTCACAAAGGACTTTTCCCAGAGAACTTTACTCAGCGTGTGGAGTAAGAAGTGACTCCAGCTGGTGGAAACACACGTGTGAGTCAGGAGTGTGAAAAGTGTCCAGTCGGCATGAAGCCCACCCTGAAACACCTGTGTCACCTGCTGCAGCTCTGCTGGACAACAAGGCTCCTGTACAGTCCACGCTCACAGTCACGCTCTTTACAGTAGTTTTATTCCCAGCAGACGTTCAAATGCAGAAGCATGATGTGATGGTTTGGTTTCCCCTTCTCTGGAAGTAAGAGACATTTGTTGTTGTTGTTGTTGTCGTTGTTGTTGTGGTTGATAAAAAAGTTGTATGATTCAGTGGGAGTGTTGCAATCTCTACATGTCCACAGCTCCTAAAGCAGGAAGAGCTCGTGAGGAAAACTAAAGTAAACCATCTTTGCACTTGTTTGTGTGTTGTATTGATTTCGTTGCTCTGCTGTGGAACTTACCAGAACGTGTGGTGTTGTGATCTATTTAAATGTGTAACACACTGGACTTTGTGTTTCTGTAATCTCATTCTTCTTTTCTTTGTGTTGCTGTGTTTTAGCTGAACATTGAGAAACAAACACGTGCATGAGACGCTTTTATCAAACCGAATAAAGAGGAAAGAAAGAAGCTACCGCTGATCTCACTGTGTAGCTGAAAAAGTCTGTTTATGAAAGTAATATATGAAGAAAGGGACGCAGCATGATCGCATCAAATGTTCAACCACAGGAGAGAGATTCAATTCAATGTGCAATCTCTGTTGAAGCTGTGTTTCAGGTGTGTAGATCAGCAGATATGATGTCACGTCCTCTGACAGTGAAGCTCGACCTCTCTTTGTGATGTACAAACATAAACATTTATGTCCAGAATTCAATAAATCAGAGTTCAGAAGCTCCACGAGTCCAACTTATTTTGAACTATAGGTCACAAATGTTTGGGTTCATGTTGGTACACTTTCTCATCTCAGCAGAACTTTAAAGGTGACCCTGACCCAGAACGGGCTCTGCACAGACCCGTCCTCTAACTGAACACAACGTTGATTTCAATGAAATGTTACAAAATTAATTTAGTTTAATGCTGAGGCAGCTTTTCACATCGCTCGTGTGAATGTGAACAGGGTGTTAAATAAGAAGATATATATATATATATATGTGTAATTCATTTATTCTATTTAAATGATTAGTGTTATTTATTTCCTCCACAGTAACAACTGTTGCACCTCATTCGTTTCCAACAGAGCTGAGATCTACCTAGTTCAGTCTGAAGTCTCCCGCTCACTCTTTATTCATATTCATCGCATGTCCAAATCTTGGACAGAGAGGACAGATGGTTTGAAAGAGGAGTAAAAGAAGCATCTATGTAAAAGTGGAGAAACCATCGCTAAACAGAGGAGGAGGTCTGAGACACCACTTATCTCCAATTTACAATGCCGCCCTTTCATCCCTTCCCAGGAGATTCAACAATTTAACTTCAAAGGACAACTGTTCACACATGGCCCGGGTGACCCCAACGACTGTCGTTCAGACTCAATAGAGCACTAACGACGTCGAAACCAACGGCCCACCACCGACTGTCACTCTAACGACGGGCGTGGACACTTGGAGCACAAAGGGTGTCAGTGACATCATCGGCCTTGTGAGAGGTTAAATACCTGGATCTCCACACCAGTTAGTTGGTCCAGTCCCAGCCTGGTCCTGGTCCAGGTCCTGGTCCAGTCCCAGCCTGGTCCTGGTCCTGGTCCTGGTCAGATGCGTACATGAACTGATGAAGCGTCTTGGATCAGAGGTGAAACGTCTTCCTAGACAAACAACCAGTCCAGTTGTTTTTGACTGAAATTGCTTTGAGGATAACGACGACCTGGACGAATGAGAACATTCACAGGTTTATTCATACATTAATTATATATATAATTAAATATATAATTAATATAATTAATTAAATATATAATTAATGTCTTATGGATTGGGGGGGCCAGTACTAGCCGGGGCGCGAACCGATAACCTTCTTGCTATGAGGCGGCAGTGTTAACCATAACACCACCATGTCTCCTTCCCCGCCCACAGCCTGTGCGCGACCTGGCCGCTCAGGTCTGCGGGCTGCGCCGGGTCACAAAACCAGCGCACCTTTTCCCCTTTATATACGGACACCTGCTCTCACTGCGCCTGCGCCACAGACACACGGGACCTGCTCTCACTGCGCCTGCGCCACAGACACACGGGACGTGCTCTCACTGCGCCTGCGCACAGACAGACGGGACCTGCTCTCACTGCGCCTGCGCCACACGGGACGTGCTCTCACTGCGCCTGCGCCACAGACAGACGGACCCGCAGTCACGCGGTCACGGTCGCGCTCGGCACCTGTGGAGGAAACGGTGAGTTTCTGTGATTAAACTCTGAATATAACTGTTTCATTTAACTCCAACTGTTCACCGCGACTTCACTGACGAGGCTTCAGAAGGCCGCACCGCGCTCACCGCGTTTACTCACGGTTAGTAGTTACGCTAGCTGACGTTAGTATGCTAATGCTAGCGGACGTTAGTATGCTAATGCTAGCTGACGTTAGTATGCTAATGTTAGCTGACATTAGTATGGTAATGTTAGCTAACGTTAGTACGCTAATGTGAACTAACGTCAGTATGCTAATGTTAGCTGACGTTAGTATGCTAATGTTAGCTGACGTTAGTATGCTGTTAGCTGGCGTTAGTATGCTAATGTTAGCGGACGTTAGTATGCTAATGTTAGCTGGCGTCAGTATGCTAATGTTAGCTGACGTCAGTATGCTAATGTTAGCGGAAGTTAGTACGCTAATGTTAGCTGACGTTAGTTTGCTAAATTACGGTTTATGCTAACACGCTAGCCGGGATGCTAACCTCGTGTATCCGCCTGTACATTAAACACTTAAGTTTATTTATTGTTGACGTCAAAAACAACCGGAAACGCGTTTTCACATGAACCCGTGGTTTTAACGAGCTCCGGTTCGTAGCGTTATAACGCGCGGGCCGGTGTGACGCAGTTAACGGGTCCGCACCGAGACGCCCGGGAACGGGTCCGCACCGAGACCACAGGGAACGGGTCCGCACCGAGACCACAGGGTTTATGATGAGATGTGATTTTAGCTCAGAAGCTAAACTAACTCCACCATGACCATGCACGTGCTCAGGACTCTGTGTGTGTGTGTGTGTGTGTGTGTGTGTGTGTGTGTGTGTGTGTGTGTGTGTGTGTGTGTGTGTGTGTGGGGGGGGGGGGGCACTGTGTGGGGGGGGGGGGGGGGCTGTGTGGGGGGGGGGGGGGCACTGTGTGTGCGTGTGTGTGTGGGGGGGGGGGGGGGCACTGTGCGTGTGGGGGGGGCACTGTGTGCGTGTGTGTGGGGCACTGTGTGTGGGGCACTGTGTTTGCGCGCGTGTGTGGGGCACTGTGCGTGTGGCACTGTGCGTGGGTGTGTGTGGGGCACTGTGCGTGTGTGTGTGGGGGGGCACTGTGTGTGTGGGTCACTGTGTGTGTGTGTCTCTCTGTGTCTCTCTCTCTCGGGCAACGGCGGCGAGCGTGCCACGCCTGGGCGCCGTGCGTGTCCTCGTTAGTTACATGAACTTTCTCATCTGTAATTTTCAGATGCTGATGAAGTGACGGACGACTTTCACCCTGAACAGGAGACAAAGGTCAGAGTCACACATGGACACAACTCAACTGTAGGCGGGGGTCTAAAGGTCGGGAGGACGGGGGTCGGGAGGGCGGGTGTCAGAGGTCAGCGGACGGGGGTCAGGAGGGCGGGTGTCAGAGGTCAGGAGGGCGGGGGTCAGAGTTCAGGACGACGGGGGTCAAAGTTCAAGAGGGCGGGAGTCAAAAGGTCAGGAGGGCGGGGTCAGAAGGTCAGGAGGGTGGGGGTCAAAGGTCAGGAGGGCGGGGGGGTCAGAGGTCTAAAATAACTGTGTTTCAGGTTAAAGAAGAAAGAGTTCAGTCTGGAGGAGATTTACACCAACAAGAACTACAAATCCCCCCCCACCACCAGGTAAAAGACTACAAGTCCCACACTCTACAAACACTGCGACTCCACAGTGAGGACACTACATCTCCCAGCATGCCTCTGTGTGCCCCTGCAGGAGTCTGGAGACGATCTTCGAGGAGCCACGGGAGAAGGACGGAGCGCTGCTCCTGATTGGTCAGCAGAGGAGGCGCAGGCTCCTCCTCTTCCCTGACTTCACTCAGCCCAGGAAGAGGAAGAGACCGCAAGGTATGCTGGGAAATGTAGTCTGCTACACTCAGGTTAATATAAAGCATCATAAATCAAAATAAAACATACTTTATCTGTTTAGGGGCGGGGCTTCCTGTTGCCATGGTGCCCAGGAAACGGGCGGCGGCGCGGCGACACGGCCACGTCACCGGAGATGAGGACGCCGACCTGGACGTGATGCTGGTGGAGCGACTGAGCGCGCTCGAAGACTTCCTGATTCGGCAGGGCCTGGACGTGTGACGCTGACATCACTTCCTGTGAGGGATGACATCACTTCCTGTCAGTTGACAGAGCTGCTATTATTGCATGTCCCTGCCGAACACTTTAGTTAGCAGCGAGCTAACGTTAGCGCTGATGTGACGCCTGTGTCGTCATCGACCGCTGTTACCACGGTAACGGTCCGTAGCTTTTTATTATTTTATATTTGCAGTGTTTTTGATTTCCTCAGTTTGTTTTTTTACAGTTTTGGGCTTTTTTTAAATGTGAATTTTTTAAAAATATTTAGTATTTTTAAGACCACGCCCCCCCACGCGAGGCCACGCCCCCACGCACGAGGCCACGCCCCCGGGTCGTGTTTAGAGTTTAAACGTGTAATATTTATATTTCTGCTGAAAATGTTTCTATTTTTGGATCAAATAAAGTTTTTCTTCTCACTGAAGTTTTTTTTATTGATTTTCTTTAAAACTGAAGACGACTGCAGGAGCCGAGCATTGTGGGTAATGTCCTCACCTGTCACAGTAGACCTCACCTGTCACAGTAGGCCTCACCTGTCACAGTAGACCTCACCTGTCACACAGTAGACCTCACCTGTCACAGTAGACCTCACCTGTCACAGTAGACCTCACCTGTCACAGTAGACCTCACCTGTCACAGTAGACCTCACCTGTCACAGTAGGCCTCACCTGTCGCAGTCGGCCTCACCTGTCGCAGTAGACCTCACCTGTCACAGTAGACCTCACCTGTCACAGTAGACCTCACCTGTCACAGTCGGCCTCACCTGTCACAGTAGACCTCACCTGTCACAGTAGACCTCACCTGTCACAGTAGACCTCACCTGTCACAGTCGGCCTCACCTGTCACAGTAGACCTCACCTGTCTCAGTAGACCTCACCTGTCGCAGTAGACCTCACCTGTCACAGTAGACCTCACCTGTAACGGTAGACCTCACCTGTCACAGTAGACCTCACCTGTCTCAGTAGACCTCACCTGTCGCAGTCGGCCTCACCTGTCTCAGTAGACCTCACCTGTCACAGTCGGCCTCACCTGTCAGTAGACCTCACCTGTCGCAGTAGGCCTCACCTGTCACAGTAGACCTCACCTGTCACAGTCGGCCTCACCTGTCACAGTAGACCTCACCTGTCGCAGTAGACCTCACCTGTCACAGTAGACCTCACCTGTCACAGTAGACCTCACCTGTCACGGTAGACCTCACCTGTAACGGTAGACCTCACCTGTCGCAGTAGGCCTCACCTGTCACAGTAGACCTCACCTGTCACACTAGACCTCACCTGTCACACTAGACCTCACCTGTCACAGTCTGCCCTCACCTGTCACAGTAGACCTCACCTGTCGCAGTAGGCCTCACCTGTCACAGTCGGCCTCACCTGTCACAGTAGACCTCACCTGTCACAGTAGGCCTCACCTGTCACAGTAGGCCTCACCTGTCGCAGTAGACCTCACCTGTCACAGTAGACCTCACCTGTCACAGTAGTCCTCACCTGTCGCAGTCGACCTCACCTGTCACAGTAGTCCTCACCTGTCACAGTAGACCTCACCTGTCACAGTAGACCTCACCTGTCGCAGTAGGCCTCACCTGTCGCAGTAGACCTCACCTGTCACAGTAGACCTCACCTGTCACAGTAGACCTCACCTGTCACAGTAGACCTCACCTGTCACAGTCGACCTCACCTGTCACAGTCGACCTCACCTGTCACAGTAGACCTCACCTGTCACAGTAGACCTCACCTGTAACGGTAGACCTCACCTGTCGCAGTAGGCCTCACCTGTCACAGTAGACCTCACCTGTCACAGTAGGCCTCACCTGTCACAGTAGGCCTCACCTGTCACAGTAGACCTCACCTGTCGCAGTAGACCTCACCTGTCACAGTAGGCCTCACCTGTCACAGTAGACCTCACCTGTCACAGTAGGCCTCACCTGTCACAGTAGTCCTCACCTGTCGCAGTCGACCTCACCTGTCACAGTAGTCCTCACCTGTCACAGTAGACCTCACCTGTCACAGTAGTCCTCACCTGTCGCAGTCGACCTCACCTGTCACAGTAGGCCTCACCTGTCACAGTAGACCTCACCTGTCACAGTAGACCTCACCTGTCACAGTAGGCCTCACCTGTCACAGTAGGCCTCACCTGTCACAGTAGGCCTCACCTGTCACAGTAGACCTCACCTGTCACAGTAGACCTCACCTGTCACAGTAGACCTCACCTGTCACAGTAGACCTCACCTGTCACAGTAGGCCTCACCTGTCACAGTAGACCTCACCTGTCACAGTAGACCTCACCTGTCACAGTCGGCCTCACCTGTCGCAGTAGACCTCACCTGTCACAGTAGACCTCACCTGTCACAGTAGACCTCACCTGTCACAGTAGACCTCACCTGTCACAGTCGGCCTCACCTGTCGCAGTAGACCTCACCTGTCACAGTAGACCTCACCTGTCACAGTAGACCTCACCTGTCGCAGTAGACCTCACCTGTCACAGTCGGCCTCCTACACTTTTGATAATTATAATAATTTATTCACTTAATTGAAGACAATAATAAATACTATTATTATTAGTATTCATTTTTTTTACTTTTATTAAATATGAAAATGAGGGTTAAGGGTTAGAGGTGTCAGAAGGTGTGTGTGTGTGTGTGTGTGTGTGTGTGTGTGTGTGTGTGTGTTTCTCCGGTGATCGCTGCTGCTCAGGCTACCGAGCACGGAACCGGCGCCTTTCCAGCCCGTCCAGATGACGTCAGAGCCGGACCGTCAGGATGACGCCAGAGCCGGACCGAGTCAAGATGACGTCAGAGCCAGACCGTCCAGATGACGTCAGAGCCAGACCGTCCAGATGACGTCAGAGCCAGACCGTCCAGATGACGTCAGAGCCAGACCGTCCAGATGACGTCAGAGCCGGACCGAGTCAAGATGACGCCAGAGCCGGACCGTCGAGATGACGTCAGAGCCAGACCGTCCAGATGACGCCAGAGTCGGACCGTCCAGATGACGTCAGAGCCAGACCGTCCAGATGACGTCAGAGCCAGACCGTCCAGATGACGTCAGAGCCGGACCGAGTCGAGATGACGTCAGAGCCGGACCGAGTCGGACCTCCTGACCGCTTTATCAAACCCCTCATGAAGGACTTAGTCTGCCCTGAACACCAGGGTCTGGTTTTATTCTTTAAAGACAGTCGTTACCTGGTGAGTGATGGATTCATCATCAGCATCAGCTGATGGTGTGTGTGTGTGTGTGTGTGTGTGTGTGTGTGTGTGTGTGTGTGTGTTTTTATGGTGTTTTATAACATTTTCTGTACAAACGTGATGTGGATCCCAAAGTTCTCCCACGAGTTTCCAGGGTCCGTCAGCACCGGCACCAACACCTGCACCAACACCGACACCGGCACCAACACCGGCACCGGCACCAACAACGGCACCGGCTCCAACACCGGCACCAACACCGGCACCAGCGTAAGCGCCGGCACCAGCTCCGCTCTGAAACAGTTAATCCTGATCCAATCAGTGACTCATTGATTTCACGTGTTTGAGACTCAACATCCACACAGAGAGACACGGAGCTCAGCTCACGCGCTCCAAACACCTGACAGGTGAGAACTGAACTAACAAGAGAATCAGGGTTTGTTTGTGTTGATGCTGTAAATGTTAAAAACATGAAGTTTATTAAATAGATGATTAAAAACTAAGTTTTAAAGGTGAATTAAATGTAAAGACTCTGTAAACAGTGAGTTTATTGTTGTAATGTGTTAAAAACATGAAGTTTATTAAATAGATGATTAAAAACTAAGTTTTAAAGGTGAATTAAATGTAAAGACTCTGTAAACAGTGAGTTTATTGTTGTAATGTGTTAAAAACATGAAGTTTATTAAATAGATGATTAAAAACCAAGTTTTAAAGGTGAATTAAATGTAAAGACTCTGAAACTCGTGATGCGTCTTCATGTTTTTAACACATTAAAACAATAAAGTCTCTGTTTCAGTCGTTGAAGCTCAGACACGTCACTGTTAAATATGTATGAACTTCTGAACCCGTGAAAGTCACCGGGGCGTCTGTGGTACAGGAGGTAGAGAGGGTCGTCTGCTGATCTGAGGTCAGCGGTTCGATCCCCGCTCCGCCTGGGTGTCGAAGTGTCCGTGAGCAAGACACTGAACCCCGGTCTGCACGCTCCCGATTTCTTCAGCACCTGTGTCGGTGCTGAGTGAGTTGGTTATCTGTCCCTGTGCAGTGACGTCATCACGTGTGATGCGCTCAACTGTTAAAAACGCCTCCATGTTTGTGTGAAACCAGACTTTTCACGTCTGTGACGAGCTGGAAAATAACTGTGAGATGACGTTTGAGTGAACTCTGTCCTTTTAATGGTCAGAAGTCGTAGGCTGACATGACTGTAGGTTTGAAACATTGTTTACTGGTTTCCGGGTCTGGAGCTTAGGTGAGTGAGGAGGCATATGTGGGTAATGTTGCATTGAAAGGGTCATGAGTGTAGTGTTTGTAGGATCGGGTAGTTTAACTGATGGATTGAAGTATCTTTATTCCCAGCTACTGAACAATAGGTATGATCAGCAGCAGAGTCACAGTTAATGTATTGAGTTTAATTTAACAGTAGATTTTCTCAGTTGCTAAAACACTACACACATTTCTCTGTTGCCTGAACCACTGATTGAATCAATCACCATGAGCACTTTTCACCTGTTTACACATGTTTGTAACTTCCCAACACAGTTTCATGCAGAATGGTGAGCACAGGTGGCAAAAGTCAAACACAATGAAAGCTCACCTGGACCCAACAACTCAAAATTGATAACACCTGTGGCAAATGATGTGAGGAAATATATGATACGTGAGAGGAAGTCGAAGTGGTCAGCGAAGACAAAGAACAGTAATATCTGATGACATCAGAGCTTCTGTGATTCAGGTAATTATCTTTTTTGACATTATAGTAAAGTATGTACATGTTGAGAGCCTTTCCTTTCTCTCCTCGTCCCTGTCGTCCTAGACAAATAACCCGTCCAGTTTCACGGTGTAATACTGAACGCCAGAGGAAGTCTTTTCTTCCGGCGGCCATCAAACTTTATAATTCATCTCCCCCCAGTCAGGTAAGGAACAGTGGAGACACTGTATCCTGAAAATGTCACTTTGTCACTTTATACCATCACTGCACCACTTTATTCAGTGGTACTTTATTCAGTTGTACTGTCACTTACTTCAGTAAGTAATGCTGCTATACGACACTGTCACTTTATATCACCACTACATCACTTATTTATTTATTAATGGTTTACTGTAACTATCTGCTGCTACACTTACTGTGCTTTAGGACATGCTGCTACATTTCACTGTGGTTTACTGTAACTGACTGAAGTACGAACTGCTGCTACACTCCACTGTGCCATACTGTCACTTAGTTCTGTAGGACATGCTGCTGCACTCCACTGTGCCATACTGTCACTTAGTTCTGCAGGACATGCTGCTGCACTCCACTGTGCCATACTGTCACTTAGTTCTGCAGGACATGCTGCTGCACTCCACTGTGCCACACTGTCACTTAGTTCTGTAGGACATGCTGCTGCACTCCACTGTGCCACACTGTCACTTAGTTCTGTAGGACATGCTGCTGCACTCCACTGTGCCACACTGTCACTTAGTTCTGCAGGACATGCTGCTGCACTCCACTGTGCCATACTGTCACTTAGTTCTGTAGGACATGCTGCTGCACTCCACTGTGCCACACTGTCACTTTACTTCTGTAGGACATGCTGCTACACTCCACTGTGGTTTACTGTCACTTAGTTCTGTAGGACATGCTGCTGCACTCCACTGTGCCACACTGTCACTTTACTTCTGTAGGACATGCTGCTACATTTTTAACATTTTTTAACACTTATAACTTATCGCTCCTTCTCACTTCTCTAGTTTGTACTTATTTATTCTAAATAAGTGCGAGTTAGATTATGAACAGCCTCGATCTCGATCACCCAACAAATATATTGTATTTATATCATTTGATCCTATTAAAGCTGAGGTGAGTTTCCTGCTGCTATTGTTACTGTTACTGTG